>NW_028296423.1:0-110095 GCF_964197995.2 Scardinius erythrophthalmus
TTAGGGGTTCAAGCACGAAGTGCTGAAACCCTATTGTAATTGTACTGATTTTTAGGGGTTCAAGCACGAAGTGCTGAAACCCTATTGTAATTGTACTGATTTTTATTATTATTATTATTATTATTCTCCCCTAAAACGCATCGTGCAGCCCAAACCGTAAGAGCTGGAACCTTGAAACTTGGCCAAATGGTAGTCCTCAATTTGGGGAGAACCTATCAAAGTATGACCCAGATTGGCCCATAGGTGGCGCTATAGCAACCAAAAGCGCGGAACTGCTCATAACTCCTAGACCGTATGTCGTAGACTCAAGTGTCCTATATCATTGGAAAGCTGGACGCCTGAAGGTCAAAACGTATATCTCCGATTTTATTTCAGGTATGCAAATTTTTCCGCCATTTTGAATTTTGTCAAAAACCTACTTTTGCGAACTAGTCCCTGGTTTTTCACCCGATCGGAACCAAAGCAGTGCAGAAATGTTCTTTGGAGTCTGAAGATCAATAATTATCGAAAAAAAGTCGAAATTTCGATTCCTGGTCGCTAGGGGGTGATAAATTAATGTTGTGGGAGGAGCCTATTTTACTAAAATGGCTATAACTCGAAAAGGAAATGAGATATCTTCACCAAACTTGGTACACATGTGTAAGAGTTCAATCTGGGGTCATAGTAAAAAAATGTCGACGATTGATCACTAGGTGGCGCTATAACATGAAAAAAAACATGAAAAGGGCTATGACCACGTGACCGTTTGTCCGATTGACTTGAAAATTGGTATGCAGTGTCTTGGTCCAAGGTGCCATGTATGTCTATGAGGACTTTGGCGTATCTCGAAAAACATGGCCGCCATCGACCAATGAAATTTGAGCACCTATTAGACAAGGTTAACGGAGGCCGATCGGAACGAAACTCGATGGGCATGTTCAACTCATGGCCCTAGAGGTCTGTAAGAATTTTGAAAGAAATCGGCCACTAGTTGGCGCTAACGAGTTTTATGGCTCTGTAATCACGTGGTGTTACACTTATTGTCACAAAATGCATATCATTTGATAGATCTGCTCATGCTGAACAACTTTGCCTCAAGAACCATTGCTGTCAATCAAACCGTTCATTAAATATTCGCAATTATGTTAAAAACCTACTTTTGCGAACTAGTCCTAGGTTTTTTGCCCGATCGGAACAAGACCAGTCTAGGGTAATTCTCTGGACTCTCTAGATCAATAATTATCAAAAAAAGTTCAACTTTAGCATTTTTCGCATGGGTATATTGGGTCATAATGAAAATGGGCGTGGCAAAATGCATTTAAAAGCCTATAAATCCTAAACGAAAACTCAGAACTTCACAAAAATTGGTGAGCATATGTACCATAACAGTCTAAACAAGCATGTAAAATTTCATGAAGATCGTACGATAGGTGGCGCTATAACTGTTAAAAAGCTTTGAAAACCATATATTTCCTATGGTAAATTGCCTGTTTTGGCTGTAAATGGTCTTTTCCATCTATTATTTCAGTGGTTAAAAGCTTTACAAATAAAACTTAATGTCTTAAATGCTTATGTGCTTAAAGGCCTTAAATGCTTGAACCCCGATAAATGCTGCTTGTTATTATTATTATTATTATTATTCTGCCGTAAAACGCATCGTGCAGCCCAAACCGTAAGAGCTGGAACTTTGAAACTTTGACAGATGGTAGTACAAAAATCGAGGAAAGGTTCAGAGATTATGACCCCGATTGGCCCATAGGTGGCGCTATAACAACCAAAAGCGCGAAACTGCTCATAACTCCTAGACCGTATGTCGTAGACTCAAGTGTCTTATATCATTGGAAAGCTGGACGCCTGACGAACAAAACGTATATCTCCGATTTCATTTCCGCCATGATAGATTTTCCGCCATTTTGAATTTTGTCAAAAATCTACTTTTGCGAACTAGTCCCTGGTTTTTTGCCCGATTGGAACCAAACTAGTGCAGAAATGTTCTCTGGAGACTGAATATCAATAATTATCGAAAAAAAGTGGAAATTTCGATTCACGGTCGCTAAGGGGCGCCAAAACGTACGTTGTGGGAGGGGCCTATTTTACTAAAATGGCTATAACTCCCGATGTAAATGAGGTATCTTCACCAAACTTGGTACACATGTGTATGAGCTTACTCTGGGGTCACAGTAAAAAAATCGCGACGATTGGCCTCATGGTGGCGCTATAAAATGAATAAAACATAAAACAGGCTATAACCACCTGACCGTTAGTCCGATTGACTTGAAAATTGGTATGCAGTGTCTTGGTCCAAGGTGCCATGTATGTGTATGAGGACATTGGCGTATCTCAAAAAACATGGCCGCCATCGGCCAACGAAGTTTGAGCACCTATTAGACAAGGTTAACGGAGGCCGATCGGAACGAAACTCAATGGGCATGTTCGGCTCATGGCCCTAAAGGTCTGTAAGAATTTTGAAAGAAATCGGCCACTAGTTGGCGCTAACGAGTTTTACGGCTCTGTAATCACATGGTGTTACAAATATCCACACAATATGCATATCATTTGATAGATCTCCTCATCCTGAACAACTTTGCCTCAAGAACCATTGCTGTCAATCAAACTGTTCATTAATTATTCATTAATATGTTAAAAACCTACTTTTGCGAACTAGTCCTAGGTTTTTTGCCCGATCGGAACCAGACCAGTCTAGGACAATTCTCTGGACTCTCTAGATCAATAATTATCAAAAAAAAGTTGAACTTTTGCATTTGGATGGCTGTAATAGGGTAATTTATAAAATGGGCGTGTCAAAATACATTAAAAAGCCTATAAATCCTAAATAAAAACTCAGAACTTCACAAAAATTGGTCAGCATATGTGACATAACATCATTAACAAGCATGAAAAATTCTATGGAGATCGGACAATAGGTGGCGCTATAACTGTTAAAAAGCTTTAAAATCATATATTTCCTATGGTAAACTGCCTGTATTGGCTGTAAATGGTCTTTTCTATCTCTGATCATATAATTTTCATATCATAATGTTCAAAACTAGTGCAATACAATTCTCTGGACTCACTAGATCAATAATTGTCGAAAAAAGTTGAACTACTTCATTTGGATAGTTATAATAGGTTCACTTCAAAATCTGGCCTTTACCAAGTGTCCCCGAAAGCCTATATCTCTTTAATCAATGCTCAGACCTTCTTAAAAACAAGTCAGAACGTGTGAAATATCACCCTGAACAAGCATGAAAATTTTCAGACAGATCGGACAAAATTTGCCTCTATAACAGTTAAAAAGGTGAAAATGATATGAATTAATGGCATGTTAAGCCAATAAGTGGTATTTTACTGCCCCCTGCTGTTTAAAATAGTCATTTTCTCATATTGGTATTGGTATCAGCCATGGTAAATCATGATAAATGATGGTGTGTGTGTGTGTGTGTGTGTGTGTGTGTGTGTGTGTGTGTGTGTGTGTGTGTGTGTGGTACAAATATAACAAAGGTTTTATTTTCCAACATGAAAACAAACATAACAGAGTGCTAGTGCACAAACAATAACCGACAATGATAATGGATGAGAGGGGAACTTAAATACACAGATCAAGACAAGGACAACAGGTGACGGTTATGATGATGAGGAGCAGGTGATGATGAGGAGGGTGATGAGGAGCAGGTGCAGGTGATGACGACAGATGGTGAATGTGATGAAGACAGAAGGTGAATGTGATGAAGGTGAATGTGACACCAATATCACTGAAACATTTGTGTGTGTGTGTGTGTGTGTGTGTGTGTGTGTAGCATTATTGTGTGTAGCATATGTAGCAAGTATGCATTATTGAGTTAACATGGAAAAACTGGTTTGCTTTAGTGCAGAAAAATGGTCAAAATCATGAGGTTTAAAGTGAAAGTGAGCCAATAAGTGGTCTTCTACTGCCCTCTGCTGGCCATTGTACTTATTAATTAAATTTTTCCACATGTGCTTGCATTTATACTTGAATACACACTAAATATCACTTATATAGCAATAACTATTATAACACAATCATATTTTGTCAGTGTTAATCACTTTATTTGCACTGACACTTCAAATAATTGCTAGTAATGTGGTAAATCATGGTAAATCATGGTTAACTATGCTGTGTGTGTGTGTGTGTGTGTGTGTGTGTGTGTGTGTGTGTGTGTGTGTGTGTGTGTGTAAGCATGCATTGAGTTAACATGGATAAACTGGTTTGCTTTAGTGCAGAAAACTGGTTTAAAGTGAAAGTGAGCCAATAAGTGGTCTTCTACTGCCCTCTGCTGGCCATTCTACTTATTAATGAAATATTTCAACATGTGCTTGCATTCATACTTGAATACACACTAAAAAAATCACTTATATAGCAATAACTATTATAACACAATCATATTTTGTCAGTGTTAATCACTTTATTTGCACTGACACTTCAAATAATTGCTAGTAATGTGATAAATCAGGCTAGAAACATGGTAAATCAAAGTAAATAATACTAGATTGTCGTTTATCTCCTGGTAAATAATACTAGAACGTGGTATATCATGGTAAATCATGGTTAACTATGCTGTGTGTGTATGTGTGTGTGTGTGTGTGTGTGTGTGTGTGTGTGTGTGTGTGTGTGTGTGTGTGTGTGTGTGTGTAAGCATGCATTGAGTTAACATGGAAAAACTGGTTTGCTTTAGTGCAGAAAACTGGTTTAAAGTGAAAGTGAGCCAATAAGTGGTCTTCTAGTGCCCTCTGCTGGCCATTCTACTTAATAATGAAATATTTTACATGTGCTTTTGCATTCATACTTGGACACACACTAAAAATCACGTATATAACTAACTATTATAACACAATAATATTTTGTCAGTGTTCATCACCTCATTTGCACTGACACTTCACATAATTGCTAGTAATGTGGTTAATCATGCTAGAAACATTGTAAATCATAGTAAATAATACTGAAATGAGGTGTATCAAGGTAAATCATGCTAGAATCCTAATAAATCATTCTGGAACATGGTATATGATAGTAAATCATGCTAGAATCATATTAAATAATTCTAGAATGTGGCAAATCGTTGTGGGAGGAGCCTATTTTACTCAAATGGCTATAACTCAAGAAGTAAATGAGATATCTTCACCAAACTCAGTACACATGTGTATGGGTTCAATTTGAGGTCACAGTAAACAATTTTATGGAGATCGGACCATAGGTGGCGCTATAACTGTTAAAAAGCTTTAAAACCATATATATCCCATGGCAAATTGCCTGTATTGGCTGTAAATGGTCTTTTCCATCTATTATGTCAGTGGTTACATGCTTGCTAAATAAATCTTAATAACTTTTGATGCTTTTGTGCTTAAATGCCTTAAAGGCCTTAACTGCTTGAACCCCGATAAATGCTGCTTGCAGCTTTAATTAGGGGTTCAAGCACTTCAGTGCTGAACACCTATTGTAATTGTTAATTTTCCCATGATGCAACATTCAGACATAAAACTGATCGGGCAGACCAAACCGTAAGTCGTGGAGACTTGAAACTTTGGGGGCTGATAGTACTCACACCGCCTACAGCGTCACCAAGGCCCGCCCCGATCGGCCTGACGGGGGCGCTACAGCGGGCAAAAGTACGAAACGGCTCATAACTCATCAACCGTGAGGCGTAGGCTCAAGTGTCTTATATCGCTGGAATCCTTGGCTCGAGGCGGACCAGATGCATGCCTCGGATTTGCTCGTCACCCTGGGAAAATTTTAGGGTATTTGGGGTTTTTCCAAAAACCTACTTTCGCGAACTAGTCCTAGGTTTTTGGCCCGACCGGAACCAAACCAGTGCGGCAAGATTCTCTGGAGTCTGATTGTCAATAATTATCAAAAAAAAGTGTAAATTTCGCTTCACGGTCCCTAAGGGCCGCCAAAATGTTCGAAGTGGGAGGAGCCCATTTTGCTTAATTGGCTATAACTCGTGAACGGAACGAGATTTTTGCACCAAACTCAGCACACGCATGTACGAGCTCATTCTGTGGTCACGTGAAAAAGGGCGCAGCGACTGGCCACTTGGTGGCGCTATAACTGTTAAAAGGGTGTCAAAATGATGTATTTCTATGGAAAAAACACATGAAATGGCTGAAAGCGGCCATCTTGCTGTCTGATTTGCATACAAGCTCACAAAATCGGGCATGCGCATGCGTCACGTGATCCTGAAGAAGCTTGAAAACTTTCATGGACGTCGGGCCATTGGTGGCGCTTTAACTGTCATAAAGGTGAGAAGGCCTCTGTATTACCCTATGCAAAATGACATTTAAATGACTGAAAAATGGGGGGAAAAGAGCAGAGCTTCACCAAATTAGCTGAGCACATGCGCCATATTATTCTAAAGAAGCGTGCAAACTTTTATGGAGATCGGGCCATCAGTGGGGGTGTCACAGTTTAAAAGGTAAAAAAAAAAAATGCACCACATTTCCATGATAAATGAGCTAAAAGGGCAACAAACGTTCTTTTTCCTCTCCGAGGCACATGTTAGAAGGCTGGATAAAGTTTTTTTTGGAACGCAGCAGCGCAGACGGCAAGCGCCTAGACCCTATAGTTTTTTTTTTAGAGGCCTTTTTGTGGCCCTTTTTTAGCCACTTATTAGGGGTTCAAGCACTTCAGTGCTGAACACCTATTGTAATTGTTAATTTTCCCATGATGCAACATTCAGACATAAAACTGATCGGGCAGACCAAACCGTAAGTCGTGGAGACTTGAAACTTTGGGGGCTGATAGTACTCACACCGCCTACAGCGTCACCAAGGCCCGCCCCGATCGGCCTGACGGGGGCGCTACAGCGGGCAAAAGTACGAAACGGCTCATAACTCATCAACCGTGAGGCGTAGGCTCAAGTGTCTTATATCGCTGGAATCCTTGGCTCGAGGCAGACCAGATGCATGCCTCGGATTTGCTCGTCACCCTGGGAAAATTTTAGGGTATTTGGGGTTTTTCCAAAAACCTACTTTCGCGAACTAGTCCTAGGTTTTTGGCCCGACCGGAACCAAACCAGTGCGGCAAGATTCTCTGGAGTCTGATTGTCAATAATTATCAAAAAAAAGTGTAAATTTCGCTTCACGGTCCCTAAGGGCCGCCAAAATGTTCGAAGTGGGAGGAGCCCATTTTGCTTAATTGGCTATAACTCGTGAACGGAACGAGATTTTTGCACCAAACTCAGCACACGCATGTACGAGCTCATTCTGTGGTCACGTGAAAAAGGGCGCAGCGACTGGCCACTTGGTGGCGCTATAACTGTTAAAAGGGTGTCAAAATGATGTATTTCTATGGAAAAAACACATGAAATGGCTGAAAGCGGCCATCTTGCTGTCTGATTTGCATACAAGCTCACAAAATCGGGCATGCGCATGCGTCACGTGATCCTGAAGAAGCTTGAAAACTTTCATGGACGTCGGGCCATTGGTGGCGCTTTAACTGTCATAAAGGTGAGAAGGCCTCTGTATTACCCTATGCAAAATGACATTTAAATGACTGAAAAATGGGGGGAAAAGAGCAGAGCTTCACCAAATTAGCTGAGCACATGCGCCATATTATTCTAAAGAAGCGTGCAAACTTTTATGGAGATCGGGCCATCAGTGGGGGTGTCACAGTTTAAAAGGTAAAAAAAAAAATGCACCACATTTCCATGATAAATGAGCTAAAAGGGCAACAAACGTTCTTTTTCCTCTCCGAGGCACATGTTAGAAGGCTGGATAAAGTTTTTGGAACGCAGCAGCGCAGACGGCAAGCGCCTAGACCCTATAGTTTTTTTTTTAGAGGCCTTTTTGTGGCCCTTTTTTAGCCACTTATTAGGGGTTCAAGCACTTCAGTGCTGAACACCTATTGTAATTGTTAATTTTCCCATGATGCAACATTCAGACATAAAACTGATCGGGCAGACCAAACCGTAAGTCGTGGAGACTTGAAACTTTGGGGGCTGATAGTACTCACACCGCCTACAGCGTCACCAAGGCCCGCCCCGATCGGCCTGACGGGGGCGCTACAGCGGGCAAAAGTACGAAACGGCTCATAACTCATCAACCGTGAGGCGTAGGCTCAAGTGTCTTATATCGCTGGAATCCTTGGCTCGAGGCGGACCAGATGCATGCCTCGGATTTGCTCGTCACCCTGGGAAAATTTTAGGGTATTTGGGGTTTTTCCAAAAACCTACTTTCGCGAACTAGTCCTAGGTTTTTGGCCCGACCGGAACCAAACCAGTGCGGCAAGATTCTCTGGAGTCTGATTGTCAATAATTATCAAAAAAAAGTGTAAATTTCGCTTCACGGTCCCTAAGGGCCGCCAAAATGTTCGAAGTGGGAGGAGCCCATTTTGCTTAATTGGCTATAACTCGTGAACGGAACGAGATTTTTGCACCAAACTCAGCACACGCATGTACGAGCTCATTCTGTGGTCACGTGAAAAAGGGCGCAGCGACTGGCCACTTGGTGGCGCTATAACTGTTAAAAGGGTGTCAAAATGATGTATTTCTATGGAAAAAACACATGAAATGGCTGAAAGCGGCCATCTTGCTGTCTGATTTGCATACAAGCTCACAAAATCGGGCATGCGCATGCGTCACGTGATCCTGAAGAAGCTTGAAAACTTTCATGGACGTCGGGCCATTGGTGGCGCTTTAACTGTCATAAAGGTGAGAAGGCCTCTGTATTACCCTATGCAAAATGACATTTAAATGACTGAAAAATGGGGGGAAAAGAGCAGAGCTTCACCAAATTAGCTGAGCACATGCGCCATATTATTCTAAAGAAGCGTGCAAACTTTTATGGAGATCGGGCCATCAGTGGGGGTGTCACAGTTTAAAAGGTAAAAAAAAAAATGCACCACATTTCCATGATAAATGAGCTAAAAGGGCAACAAACGTTCTTTTTCCTCTCCGAGGCACATGTTAGAAGGCTGGATAAAGTTTTTGGAACGCAGCAGCGCAGACGGCAAGCGCCTAGACCCTATAGTTTTTTTTTTAGAGGCCTTTTTGTGGCCCTTTTTTAGCCACTTATTAGGGGTTCAAGCACTTCAGTGCTGAACACCTATTGTAATTGTTAATTTTCCCATGATGCAACATTCAGACATAAAACTGATCGGGCAGACCAAACCGTAAGTCGTGGAGACTTGAAACTTTGGGGGCTGATAGTACTCACACCGCCTACAGCGTCACCAAGGCCCGCCCCGATCGGCCTGACGGGGGCGCTACAGCGGGCAAAAGTACGAAACGGCTCATAACTCATCAACCGTGAGGCGTAGGCTCAAGTGTCTTATATCGCTGGAATCCTTGGCTCGAGGCGGACCAGATGCATGCCTCGGATTTGCTCGTCACCCTGGGAAAATTTTAGGGTATTTGGGGTTTTTCCAAAAACCTACTTTCGCGAACTAGTCCTAGGTTTTTGGCCCGACCGGAACCAAACCAGTGCGGCAAGATTCTCTGGAGTCTGATTGTCAATAATTATCAAAAAAAAGTGTAAATTTCGCTTCACGGTCCCTAAGGGCCGCCAAAATGTTCGAAGTGGGAGGAGCCCATTTTGCTTAATTGGCTATAACTCGTGAACGGAACGAGATTTTTGCACCAAACTCAGCACACGCATGTACGAGCTCATTCTGTGGTCACGTGAAAAAGGGCGCAGCGACTGGCCACTTGGTGGCGCTATAACTGTTAAAAGGGTGTCAAAATGATGTATTTCTATGGAAAAAACACATGAAATGGCTGAAAGCGGCCATCTTGCTGTCTGATTTGCATACAAGCTCACAAAATCGGGCATGCGCATGCGTCACGTGATCCTGAAGAAGCTTGAAAACTTTCATGGACGTCGGGCCATTGGTGGCGCTTTAACTGTCATAAAGGTGAGAAGGCCTCTGTATTACCCTATGCAAAATGACATTTAAATGACTGAAAAATGGGGGGAAAAGAGCAGAGCTTCACCAAATTAGCTGAGCACATGCGCCATATTATTCTAAAGAAGCGTGCAAACTTTTATGGAGATCGGGCCATCAGTGGGGGTGTCACAGTTTAAAAGGTAAAAAAAAAAATGCACCACATTTCCATGATAAATGAGCTAAAAGGGCAACAAACGTTCTTTTTCCTCTCCGAGGCACATGTTAGAAGGCTGGATAAAGTTTTTGGAACGCAGCAGCGCAGATGGCAAGCGCCTAGACCCTATAGTTTTTTTTTTGAGGCCTTTTTGTGGCCCTTTTTTAGCCACTTATTAGGGGTTCAAGCACTTCAGTGCTGAACACCTATTGTAATTGTTAATTTTCCCATGATGCAACATTCAGACATAAAACTGATCGGGCAGACCAAACCGTAAGTCGTGGAGACTTGAAACTTTGGGGGCTGATAGTACTCACACCGCCTACAGCGTCACCAAGGCCCGCCCCGATCGGCCTGACGGGGGCGCTACAGCGGGCAAAAGTACGAAACGGCTCATAACTCATCAACCGTGAGGCGTAGGCTCAAGTGTCTTATATCGCTGGAATCCTTGGCTCGAGGCGGACCAGATGCATGCCTCGGATTTGCTCGTCACCCTGGGAAAATTTTAGGGTATTTGGGGTTTTTCCAAAAACCTACTTTCGCGAACTAGTCCTAGGTTTTTGGCCCGACCGGAACCAAACCAGTGCGGCAAGATTCTCTGGAGTCTGATTGTCAATAATTATCAAAAAAAAGTGTAAATTTCGCTTCACGGTCCCTAAGGGCCGCCAAAATGTTCGAAGTGGGAGGAGCCCATTTTGCTTAATTGGCTATAACTCGTGAACGGAACGAGATTTTTGCACCAAACTCAGCACACGCATGTACGAGCTCATTCTGTGGTCACGTGAAAAAGGGCGCAGCGACTGGCCACTTGGTGGCGCTATAACTGTTAAAAGGGTGTCAAAATGATGTATTTCTATGGAAAAAACACATGAAATGGCTGAAAGCGGCCATCTTGCTGTCTGATTTGCATACAAGCTCACAAAATCGGGCATGCGCATGCGTCACGTGATCCTGAAGAAGCTTGAAAACTTTCATGGACGTCGGGCCATTGGTGGCGCTTTAACTGTCATAAAGGTGAGAAGGCCTCTGTATTACCCTATGCAAAATGACATTTAAATGACTGAAAAATGGGGGGAAAAGAGCAGAGCTTCACCAAATTAGCTGAGCACATGCGCCATATTATTCTAAAGAAGCGTGCAAACTTTTATGGAGATCGGGCCATCAGTGGGGGTGTCACAGTTTAAAAGGTAAAAAAAAAAATGCACCACATTTCCATGATAAATGAGCTAAAAGGGCAACAAACGTTCTTTTTCCTCTCCGAGGCACATGTTAGAAGGCTGGATAAAGTTTTTGGAACGCAGCAGCGCAGACGGCAAGCGCCTAGACCCTATAGTTTTTTTTTTAGAGGCCTTTTTGTGGCCCTTTTTTAGCCACTTATTAGGGGTTCAAGCACTTCAGTGCTGAACACCTATTGTAATTGTTAATTTTCCCATGATGCAACATTCAGACATAAAACTGATCGGGCAGACCAAACCGTAAGTCGTGGAGACTTGAAACTTTGGGGGCTGATAGTACTCACACCGCCTACAGCGTCACCAAGGCCCGCCCCGATCGGCCTGACGGGGGCGCTACAGCGGGCAAAAGTACGAAACGGCTCATAACTCATCAACCGTGAGGCGTAGGCTCAAGTGTCTTATATCGCTGGAATCCTTGGCTCGAGGCGGACCAGATGCATGCCTCGGATTTGCTCGTCACCCTGGGAAAATTTTAGGGTATTTGGGTTTTTTCCAAAAACCTACTTTCGCGAACTAGTCTTAGGTTTTTGGCCCGACCGGAACCAAACCAGTGCGGCAAGATTCTCTGGAGTCTGATTGTCAATAATTATCAAAAAAAAGTGTAAATTTCGCTTCACGGTCCCTAAGGGCCGCCAAAATGTTCGAAGTGGGAGGAGCCCATTTTGCTTAATTGGCTATAACTCGTGAACGGAACGAGATTTTTGCACCAAACTCAGCACACGCATGTACGAGCTCATTCTGTGGTCACGTGAAAAAGGGCGCAGCGACTGGCCACTTGGTGGCGCTATAACTGTTAAAAGGGTGTCAAAATGATGTATTTCTATGGAAAAAACACATGAAATGGCTGAAAGCGGCCATCTTGCTGTCTGATTTGCATACAAGCTCACAAAATCGGGCATGCGCATGCGTCACGTGATCCTGAAGAAGCTTGAAAACTTTCATGGACGTCGGGCCATTGGTGGCGCTTTAACTGTCATAAAGGTGAGAAGGCCTCTGTATTACCCTATGCAAAATGACATTTAAATGACTGAAAAATGGGGGGAAAAGAGCAGAGCTTCACCAAATTAGCTGAGCACATGCGCCATATTATTCTAAAGAAGCGTGCAAACTTTTATGGAGATCGGGCCATCAGTGGGGGTGTCACAGTTTAAAAGGTAAAAAAAAAAATGCACCACATTTCCATGATAAATGAGCTAAAAGGGCAACAAACGTTCTTTTTCCTCTCCGAGGCACATGTTAGAAGGCTGGATAAAGTTTTTGGAACGCAGCAGCGCAGACGGCAAGCGCCTAGACCCTATAGTTTTTTTTTTAGAGGCCTTTTTGTGGCCCTTTTTTAGCCACTTATTAGGGGTTCAAGCACTTCAGTGCTGAACACCTATTGTAATTGTTAATTTTCCCATGATGCAACATTCAGACATAAAACTGATCGGGCAGACCAAACCGTAAGTCATGGAGACTTGAAACTTTGGGGGCTGATAGTACTCACACCGCCTACAGCGTCACCAAGGCCCGCCCCGATCGGCCTGACGGGGGCGCTACAGCGGGCAAAAGTACGAAACGGCTCATAACTCATCAACCGTGAGGCGTAGGCTCAAGTGTCTTATATCGCTGGAATCCTTGGCTCGAGGCGGACCAGATGCATGCCTCGGATTTGCTCGTCACCCTGGGAAAATTTTAGGGTATTTGGGGTTTTTCCAAAAACCTACTTTCGCGAACTAGTCCTAGGTTTTTGGCCCGACCGGAACCAAACCAGTGCGGCAAGATTCTCTGGAGTCTGATTGTCAATAATTATCAAAAAAAAGTGTAAATTTCGCTTCACGGTCCCTAAGGGCCGCCAAAATGTTCGAAGTGGGAGGAGCCCATTTTGCTTAATTGGCTATAACTCGTGAACGGAACGAGATTTTTGCACCAAACTCAGCACACGCATGTACGAGCTCATTCTGTGGTCACGTGAAAAAGGGCGCAGCGACTGGCCACTTGGTGGCGCTATAACTGTTAAAAGGGTGTCAAAATGATGTATTTCTATGGAAAAAACACATGAAATGGCTGAAAGCGGCCATCTTGCTGTCTGATTTGCATACAAGCTCACAAAATCGGGCATGCGCATGCGTCACGTGATCCTGAAGAAGCTTGAAAACTTTCATGGACGTCGGGCCATTGGTGGCGCTTTAACTGTCATAAAGGTGAGAAGGCCTCTGTATTACCCTATGCAAAATGACATTTAAATGACTGAAAAATGGGGGGAAAAGAGCAGAGCTTCACCAAATTAGCTGAGCACATGCGCCATATTATTCTAAAGAAGCGTGCAAACTTTTATGGAGATCGGGCCATCAGTGGGGGTGTCACAGTTTAAAAGGTAAAAAAAAAAATGCACCACATTTCCATGATAAATGAGCTAAAAGGGCAACAAACGTTCTTTTTCCTCTCCGAGGCACATGTTAGAAGGCTGGATAAAGTTTTTGGAACGCAGCAGCGCAGACGGCAAGCGCCTAGACCCTATAGTTTTTTTTTTAGAGGCCTTTTTGTGGCCCTTTTTTAGCCACTTATTAGGGGTTCAAGCACTTCAGTGCTGAACACCTATTGTAATTGTTAATTTTCCCATGATGCAACATTCAGACATAAAACTGATCGGGCAGACCAAACCGTAAGTCATGGAGACTTGAAACTTTGGGGGCTGATAGTACTCACACCGCCTACAGCGTCACCAAGGCCCGCCCCGATCGGCCTGACGGGGGCGCTACAGCGGGCAAAAGTACGAAACGGCTCATAACTCATCAACCGTGAGGCGTAGGCTCAAGTGTCTTATATCGCTGGAATCCTTGGCTCGAGGCGGACCAGATGCATGCCTCGGATTTGCTCGTCACCCTGGGAAAATTTTAGGGTATTTGGGGTTTTTCCAAAAACCTACTTTCGCGAACTAGTCCTAGGTTTTTGGCCCGACCGGAACCAAACCAGTGCGGCAAGATTCTCTGGAGTCTGATTGTCAATAATTATCAAAAAAAAGTGTAAATTTCGCTTCACGGTCCCTAAGGGCCGCCAAAATGTTCGAAGTGGGAGGAGCCCATTTTGCTTAATTGGCTATAACTCGTGAACGGAACGAGATTTTTGCACCAAACTCAGCACACGCATGTACGAGCTCATTCTGTGGTCACGTGAAAAAGGGCGCAGCGACTGGCCACTTGGTGGCGCTATAACTGTTAAAAGGGTGTCAAAATGATGTATTTCTATGGAAAAAACACATGAAATGGCTGAAAGCGGCCATCTTGCTGTCTGATTTGCATACAAGCTCACAAAATCGGGCATGCGCATGCGTCACGTGATCCTGAAGAAGCTTGAAAACTTTCATGGACGTCGGGCCATTGGTGGCGCTTTAACTGTCATAAAGGTGAGAAGGCCTCTGTATTACCCTATGCAAAATGACATTTAAATGACTGAAAAATGGGGGGAAAAGAGCAGAGCTTCACCAAATTAGCTGAGCACATGCGCCATATTATTCTAAAGAAGCGTGCAAACTTTTATGGAGATCGGGCCATCAGTGGGGGTGTCACAGTTTAAAAGGTAAAAAAAAAAATGCACCACATTTCCATGATAAATGAGCTAAAAGGGCAACAAACGTTCTTTTTCCTCTCCGAGGCACATGTTAGAAGGCTGGATAAAGTTTTTGGAACGCAGCAGCGCAGACGGCAAGCGCCTAGACCCTATAGTTTTTTTTTTAGAGGCCTTTTTGTGGCCCTTTTTTAGCCACTTATTAGGGGTTCAAGCACTTCAGTGCTGAACACCTATTGTAATTGTTAATTTTCCCATGATGCAACATTCAGACATAAAACTGATCGGGCAGACCAAACCGTAAGTCGTGGAGACTTGAAACTTTGGGGGCTGATAGTACTCACACCGCCTACAGCGTCACCAAGGCCCGCCCCGATCGGCCTGACGGGGGCGCTACAGCGGGCAAAAGTACGAAACGGCTCATAACTCATCAACCGTGAGGCGTAGGCTCAAGTGTCTTATATCGCTGGAATCCTTGGCTCGAGGCGGACCAGATGCATGCCTCGGATTTGCTCGTCACCCTGGGAAAATTTTAGGGTATTTGGGGTTTTTCCAAAAACCTACTTTCGCGAACTAGTCCTAGGTTTTTGGCCCGACCGGAACCAAACCAGTGCGGCAAGATTCTCTGGAGTCTGATTGTCAATAATTATCAAAAAAAAGTGTAAATTTCGCTTCACGGTCCCTAAGGGCCGCCAAAATGTTCGAAGTGGGAGGAGCCCATTTTGCTTAATTGGCTATAACTCGTGAACGGAACGAGATTTTTGCACCAAACTCAGCACACGCATGTACGAGCTCATTCTGTGGTCACGTGAAAAAGGGCGCAGCGACTGGCCACTTGGTGGCGCTATAACTGTTAAAAGGGTGTCAAAATGATGTATTTCTATGGAAAAAACACATGAAATGGCTGAAAGCGGCCATCTTGCTGTCTGATTTGCATACAAGCTCACAAAATCGGGCATGCGCATGCGTCACGTGATCCTGAAGAAGCTTGAAAACTTTCATGGACGTCGGGCCATTGGTGGCGCTTTAACTGTCATAAAGGTGAGAAGGCCTCTGTATTACCCTATGCAAAATGACATTTAAATGACTGAAAAATGGGGGGAAAAGAGCAGAGCTTCACCAAATTAGCTGAGCACATGCGCCATATTATTCTAAAGAAGCGTGCAAACTTTTATGGAGATCGGGCCATCAGTGGGGGTGTCACAGTTTAAAAGGTAAAAAAAAAAATGCACCACATTTCCATGATAAATGAGCTAAAAGGGCAACAAACGTTCTTTTTCCTCTCCGAGGCACATGTTAGAAGGCTGGATAAAGTTTTTGGAACGCAGCAGCGCAGACGGCAAGCGCCTAGACCCTATAGTTTTTTTTTTAGAGGCCTTTTTGTGGCCCTTTTTTAGCCACTTATTAGGGGTTCAAGCACTTCAGTGCTGAACACCTATTGTAATTGTTAATTTTCCCATGATGCAACATTCAGACATAAAACTGATCGGGCAGACCAAACCGTAAGTCGTGGAGACTTGAAACTTTGGGGGCTGATAGTACTCACACCGCCTACAGCGTCACCAAGGCCCGCCCCGATCGGCCTGACGGGGGCGCTACAGCGGGCAAAAGTACGAAACGGCTCATAACTCATCAACCGTGAGGCGTAGGCTCAAGTGTCTTATATCGCTGGAATCCTTGGCTCGAGGCGGACCAGATGCATGCCTCGGATTTGCTCGTCACCCTGGGAAAATTTTAGGGTATTTGGGGTTTTTCCAAAAACCTACTTTCGCGAACTAGTCCTAGGTTTTTGGCCCGACCGGAACCAAACCAGTGCGGCAAGATTCTCTGGAGTCTGATTGTCAATAATTATCAAAAAAAAGTGTAAATTTCGCTTCACGGTCCCTAAGGGCCGCCAAAATGTTCGAAGTGGGAGGAGCCCATTTTGCTTAATTGGCTATAACTCGTGAACGGAACGAGATTTTTGCACCAAACTCAGCACACGCATGTACGAGCTCATTCTGTGGTCACGTGAAAAAGGGCGCAGCGACTGGCCACTTGGTGGCGCTATAACTGTTAAAAGGGTGTCAAAATGATGTATTTCTATGGAAAAAACACATGAAATGGCTGAAAGCGGCCATCTTGCTGTCTGATTTGCATACAAGCTCACAAAATCGGGCATGCGCATGCGTCACGTGATCCTGAAGAAGCTTGAAAACTTTCATGGACGTCGGGCCATTGGTGGCGCTTTAACTGTCATAAAGGTGAGAAGGCCTCTGTATTACCCTATGCAAAATGACATTTAAATGACTGAAAAATGGGGGGAAAAGAGCAGAGCTTCACCAAATTAGCTGAGCACATGCGCCATATTATTCTAAAGAAGCGTGCAAACTTTTATGGAGATCGGGCCATCAGTGGGGGTGTCACAGTTTAAAAGGTAAAAAAAAAAATGCACCACATTTCCATGATAAATGAGCTAAAAGGGCAACAAACGTTCTTTTTCCTCTCCGAGGCACATGTTAGAAGGCTGGATAAAGTTTTTGGAACGCAGCAGCGCAGACGGCAAGCGCCTAGACCCTATAGTTTTTTTTTTAGAGGCCTTTTTGTGGCCCTTTTTTAGCCACTTATTAGGGGTTCAAGCACTTCAGTGCTGAACACCTATTGTAATTGTTAATTTTCCCATGATGCAACATTCAGACATAAAACTGATCGGGCAGACCAAACCGTAAGTCGTGGAGACTTGAAACTTTGGGGGCTGATAGTACTCACACCGCCTACAGCGTCACCAAGGCCCGCCCCGATCGGCCTGACGGGGGCGCTACAGCGGGCAAAAGTACGAAACGGCTCATAACTCATCAACCGTGAGGCGTAGGCTCAAGTGTCTTATATCGCTGGAATCCTTGGCTCGAGGCGGACCAGATGCATGCCTCGGATTTGCTCGTCACCCCGGGAAAATTTTAGGGTATTTGGGGTTTTTCCAAAAACCTACTTTCGCGAACTAGTCCTAGGTTTTTGGCCCGACCGGAACCAAACCAGTGCGGCAAGATTCTCTGGAGTCTGATTGTCAATAATTATCAAAAAAAAGTGTAAATTTCGCTTCACGGTCCCTAAGGGCCGCCAAAATGTTCGAAGTGGGAGGAGCCCATTTTGCTTAATTGGCTATAACTCGTGAACGGAACGAGATTTTTGCACCAAACTCAGCACACGCATGTACGAGCTCATTCTGTGGTCACGTGAAAAAGGGCGCAGCGACTGGCCACTTGGTGGCGCTATGGTGTCAAAATGATGTATTTCTATGGAAAAAACACATGAAATGGCTGAAAGCGGCCATCTTGCTGTCTGATTTGCATACAAGCTCACAAAATCGGGCATGCGCATGCGTCACGTGATCCTGAAGAAGCTTGAAAACTTTCATGGACGTCGGGCCATTGGTGGCGCTTTAACTGTCATAAAGGTGAGAAGGCCTCTGTATTACCCTATGCAAAATGACATTTAAATGACTGAAAAATGGGGGGAAAAGAGCAGAGCTTCACCAAATTAGCTGAGCACATGCACCATATTATTCTAAAGAAGCGTGCAAACTTTTATGGAGATCGGGCCATCAGTGGGGGTGTCACAGTTTAAAAGGTAAAAAAAAAAATGCACCACATTTCCATGATAAATGAGCTAAAAGGGCAACAAACGTTCTTTTTCCTCTCCGAGGCACATGTTAGAAGGCTGGATAAAGTTTTTGGAACGCAGCAGCGCAGACGGCAAGCGCCTAGACCCTATAGTTTTTTTTTTAGAGGCCTTTTTGTGGCCCTTTTTTAGCCACTTATTAGGGGTTCAAGCACTTCAGTGCTGAACACCTATTGTAATTGTTAATTTTCCCATGATGCAACATTCAGACATAAAACTGATCGGGCAGACCAAACCGTAAGTCGTGGAGACTTGAAACTTTGGGGGCTGATAGTACTCACACCGCCTACAGCGTCACCAAGGCCCGCCCCGATCGGCCTGACGGGGGCGCTACAGCGGGCAAAAGTACGAAACGGCTCATAACTCATCAATCGTGAGGCGTAGGCTCAAGTGTCTTATATCGCTGGAATCCTTGGCTCGAGGCGGACCAGATGCATGCCTCGGATTTGCTCGTCACCCTGGGAAAATTTTAGGGTATTTGGGGTTTTTCCAAAAACCTACTTTCGCGAACTAGTCCTAGGTTTTTGGCCCGACCGGAACCAAACCAGTGCGGCAAGATTCTCTGGAGTCTGATTGTCAATAATTATCAAAAAAAAGTGTAAATTTCGCTTCACGGTCCCTAAGGGCCGCCAAAATGTTCGAAGTGGGAGGAGCCCATTTTGCTTAATTGGCTATAACTCGTGAACGGAACGAGATTTTTGCACCAAACTCAGCACACGCATGTACGAGCTCATTCTGTGGTCACGTGAAAAAGGGCGCAGCGACTGGCCACTTGGTGGCGCTATGGTGTCAAAATGATGTATTTCTATGGAAAAAACACATGAAATGGCTGAAAGCGGCCATCTTGCTGTCTGATTTGCATACAAGCTCACAAAATCGGGCATGCGCATGCGTCACGTGATCCTGAAGAAGCTTGAAAACTTTCATGGACGTCGGGCCATTGGTGGCGCTTTAACTGTCATAAAGGTGAGAAGGCCTCTGTATTACCCTATGCAAAATGACATTTAAATGACTGAAAAATGGGGGGAAAAGAGCAGAGCTTCACCAAATTAGCTGAGCACATGCGCCATATTATTCTAAAGAAGCATGCAAACTTTTATGGAGATCGGGCCATCAGTGGGGGTGTCACAGTTTAAAAGGTAAAAAAAAAAATGCACCACATTTCCATGATAAATGAGCTAAAAGGGCAACAAACGTTCTTTTTCCTCTCCGAGGCACATGTTAGAAGGCTGGATAAAGTTTTTGGAACGCAGCAGCGCAGACGGCAAGCGCCTAGACCCTATAATTTTTTTTTTAGAGGCCTTTTTGTGGCCCTTTTTTAGCCACTTATTAGGGGTTCAAGCACTTCAGTGCTGAACACCTATTGTAATTGTTAATTTTCCCATGATGCAACATTCAGACATAAAACTGATCGGGCAGACCAAACCGTAAGTCGTGGAGACTTGAAACTTTGGGGGCTGATAGTACTCACACCGCCTACAGCGTCACCAAGGCCCGCCCCGATCGGCCTGACGGGGGCGCTACAGCGGGCAAAAGTACGAAACGGCTCATAACTCATCAACCGTGAGGCGTAGGCTCAAGTGTCTTATATCGCTGGAATCCTTGGCTTGAGGCCGACCAGATGCATGCCTCAGATTTGCTTGCCCTTCGGCGCCAATTTTGAGTAAATTGAGGTTTTTTGAAAAACCTACTTTTGCGAATTACTCCTAGATTTTTTGCCCGATCGAAACCAAACCAATGCAGAAATATTCTCTGGACAGAGACTATCAATAATCATCAAAAAAATTCTTAATTTAAATTCACGGTCGCTAAGGGAAATCAAAATGTTTGATGGCACCAGGGCCACTTTTACTAAAACAATTATAACTCGTGAATGGAAAGAGATATTTTCGCTAATCTTGGGAAACGTGTTTATGAGCTCAATCTGAGATTACTTGAAAAAAATCGCGACGATTGGCCACTTGGTGGCGCTACAACATGGAAAAAAATTTATGAAAATGGCTATAAACGCACCCAACCGTTAGTCCTTTGAAATCCTCAATCTTTCCCGAGTCCAACAATACCAAATATGCCAGGTTTCTCCTTATAGTTTGTGTATCATTGTCATTAAGCACTTAAAAAACTTGCAATTATCTTCGAAACCGATAGTCCAAATTTCTTGAAATTTGAAAACATAGATCAATAGCTAAACAATAACGCCCAAATGTCACAATTAAGATAGGAACTGACAAAAATAAATAAACAAATAAAATTTTTAAATCATTGTCACCCATGGATCATTTTTATTCTCTCATAAACAGAACTGTCTAAACTTCAAAACAAAATGAGATATTTACAACAAATTTGACAGACATGCATGGGCACACTTTGAGGACACTTGAAGTGGTGGAGATCAGGCAAGATGTGGTGCTATAACTGTCAAAAAACTTTCCTCAGTAAATTGCCTGTATTGGCTGTAAATGGTATTTTCCATCAATGTTATAAGTTTATTTGTTTATTTGGATCCCCATTAGCCTCTTTCTAGGCAGTGGCTACTCTTCCTGGGGTCCCAAAAAGTAAATCATACAAAACTACATTTAATCAACAACAATAAAAAGTCAAGTCAATGAAACGCACTAACCCATCATCCATTCCAAATATCAAAATCAACAATTTAATATATTTTGCCATTAAATATTCCTTTGAATATTTTTTTAAAACTAATTTTTCTTGTAAAAATGTGTGATATCAATAGTAAATGATTCCATATTTTCATTCCTCTATACATTACTGTCCGTTGGTTTCCAGTGGTTTTCGAAACAGGAAATAAAAAACATTCCTTTTATTCATGCCTGGTGTAAAAAAATATGACTAGTACTATTATACAAAAGTTGAGAGTACAGCGCATTAGGAACTCTAGACACAGAAATATTTCTTATAAAATAAAGCAGAGAGACAATCCTTCACCAGTTCATTCTCAGTATATTAGCTCTTCTATAACAGTTTAAATTCAGTCCTGTCGCTCTGTTCTGGACAAATTTATTTTTTCAATTACATCCATTTTTTTTTATTTACTTGATGCACTGGTAAAAACCACTGGGCAAAAACACGCGATTCGTCCAATCACTGATTGTGCTGCAGTGACTGCCACCCCTGAGAGCCAACAGTAGCGGCATATTCTTAAGGCCCGCCCACTGTTCGCGCAGGCGCTGCTGCTGTCAGCATGATGAGAGAACAGAATAGATCAGATGAGACAGCAGCACGGAAACTTTCTTCAGAAACTCCTTGTACTAAATGATCATCATAATCTATCGGGAACTGTGATTGTGTGCACTTGGAAACTTTGGATGCATCAACTTGTCGTCAGAGAAAGGTGTAAAAGGTGAAATCGGAGTAAAGATTTATAGTGTGATAATCTTTATTGAACAATCTTCTTTAATTGAATATGTGATGCAGTCTCGTTTTGGTGAGTGACTTTTTTTTGTCATATGTTATCTTATGACAGATATCTATTTCAGAAATGATTTGATATGAGCTGAGTTGACTAGGCCGCAGTCACAGCGCGAGCTGAACTAGTTAGCCGTGTGCTAAAGCTACCGCGTGTAGCTAACATCTTTGTATCATGAGTTGTGACAGTGACTGTTTTATGAGTGTCGAATCGATGTGTTAAATAAATTTGGATTAATGTGTCATTTGAGCTGTGCATGTCATTTGTTACTGAAATGTTGAGTCAGAAATTAATTATTGTACGTTTGCCTTGTGTTTTCCAAGGCTGCGTTTTCTTGTTCTCTATTTTTTTTCCCTATGTGAACGTGATCGGCAAGTGTATCCTGTTTTGTGCCATAAATAATCCTGTGAAGGTGAATCGCCTGCCTAGTGGATGCAATTACATGCACAAATGCTAACCAGTGCCCATGGACCTGTTTCCCATTTGAACTGTAATTTGAAACCATCAACTGGTAGGATAACTACAATTTTCTTTTGTTTGTTTTTGTTTTTTATATTTATGTGTTGCTATATAAATAAGTGTTACGATGTGTATAGCATGCACAAAAATCAAGGACATTTTTTGTAACGAATGTAGCGAAAACTAAACAGCGTCTCTGCGCATTGAAAGGCTGTCACTCAGTGCACAATCACATTGTTACAGCAACGGATTGTCTTTGAGTCATTAAACCGTACATGTACAAACATGTTCAAAAACACTGATTCGTTAAAAAGATAGATGTGATGAAACTAGGTGGTAATTATTTTTAACTTTAAGCTCCACTTTCGAACTTCACCTAATTTAATCGAAGCTTTTAGGCTGTTGAATCATTAAAAAGAAACAAGTCGGTGATGTCTGTTTTCATTTACTAACTCTCTATTGTTCTTATTTGTCACTCATCTTTCTGAAACAAACTACAAAGAGAACTTTTTAATTTATCAATATCATTTTCTCTTT
The DNA here is from genome assembly GCF_964197995.2 of Scardinius erythrophthalmus. Lineage (NCBI taxonomy): Eukaryota > Metazoa > Chordata > Actinopteri > Cypriniformes > Leuciscidae > Scardinius > Scardinius erythrophthalmus. The sequence continues at coordinate 22,896 of NW_028296423.1, forward strand.
GAATCAGAACAAAATTGTCAACTAATTGCTCTCCTGTTGCACCATTTCCTCCCTCCAGTAGATGATCCTTGCTTCTGATTTAATTATGCCCTACCGAATACTATATCTAGGTGTAGCACATCAAGTCAAGTTGCGCACTACATGCTACACAGTGTTGTGTAGGGCTGGGTTTCGATTCAAATTTCAAGAATCGATTCGATTCCGATTCTCAAGATCTTGAATCGATTATCATTATTCGATCCGATCTGATCCGATCTTCGAGATTTAGATAATGTTAATTTCCGCCATGATAAATTTTCCACCATTTTGAATTTTGTCAACAACGTACTTTTACTAACTAGTCCTAGGTTTTTCGCCCGATCGGAACCAAACCAGTGCAGAAATGTATAGAAATCCTATAAATGTTAAACAGCTTTAAAACCATGTATTTCCTATGTTACATTGCCTGTATTGGCTGTAAATGGTCTTTTCCATCTATTATGTCAGTGGTTACATGCTTGCTAAATAAAACTTAATAGATTTTAAAGCTTTTGTGCTTTAAGGCCTTAAAGGCCTTAACTGCTTGAACCCCGATAAATGCTGCTTGCAGCTTTAATTATTATTATTAGGGGTTCAAGCACGAAGTGCTGAAACCCTATTGTAATTGTACTGATTTTTATTATTATTATTATTATTATTCTCCCCTAAAACGCATCGTGCAGCCCAAACCGTAAGAGCTGGAACCTTGAAACTTGGCCAAATGGTAGTCCTCAATTTGGGGAGAACCTATCAAAGTATGACCCAGATTGGCCCATAGGTGGCGCTATAGCGACCAAAAGCGCGAAACTGCTCATAACTCCTAGACCGTATGTCGTAGACTCAAGTGTCCTATATCATTGGAAAGCTGGACGCCTGAAGGTCAAAACGTATATCTCCGATTTTATTTCAGGTATGCAAATTTTTCCGCCATTTTGAATTTTGTCAAAAACCTACTTTTGCGAACTAGTCCCTGGTTTTTCGCCCGATCGGAACCAAACCAGTGCAGAAATGTTCTTTGGAGTCTGAAGATCAATAATTATCGAAAAAAAGTCGAAATTTCGATTCCTGGTCGCTAGCGGGTGATAAATTAATGTTGTGGGAGGAGCCTATTTTACTAAAATGGCTATAACTCGAAAAGGAAATGAGATATCTTCACCAAACTTGGTACACATGTGTATGAGTTCAATTTGGGGTCATAGTAAAAAAATTTCGACGATTGATCACATGGTGGCGCTATAACATGAAAAAAACATGAAAAGGGCTATGACCACGTGACCGTTTGTCCGATTGACTTGAAAATTGGTATGCAGTGTCTTGGTCCAAGGTGCCATGTATGTCTATGAGGACATTGGCGTACCTCGAAAAACATGACAGCCATCGACCAATGAAATTTGAGCACCTATTAGACAAGGTTAACGGAGGCCGATCGGAACGATACTCGATGGGCATGTTCAACTCATGGCCCTAGAGGTCTGTAAGAATTTTGAAAGAAATCGGCCACTAGTTGGCGCTAACGAGTTTTATGGCTCTGTAATCACGTGGTGTTACACTTATTGTCACAAAATGCATATCATTTGATAGATCTGCTCATGCTGAACAACTTTGCCTCAAGAACCATTGCTGTCAATCAAACCGTTCATTAAATATTCGCAATTATGTTAAAAACCTACTTTTGCGAACTAGTCCTAGGTTTTTTGCCCGATCGGAACAAAACCAGTCTAGGGTAATTCTCTGGACTCTCTAGATCAATAATTATCAAAAAAAAGTTCAACTTTAGCATTTTTCGCATGGGTATATTGGGTCATAATGAAAATGGGCGTGGCAAAATGAATTTAAAAGCCTATAAATCCTAAACGAAAACTCAGAACTTCACAAAAATTGGTGAGCATATGTACCATAACAGTCTAAACAAGCATGTAAAATTTCATGAAGATCGTACGATAGGTGGCGCTATAACTGTTAAAAAGCTTTGAAAACCATATATTTCCTATGGTAAATTGCCTGTTTTGGCTGTAAATGGTCTTTTCCATCTATTATTTCAGTGGTTAAAAGCTTTACAAATAAAACTTAATGTCTTAAATGCTTATGTGCTTAAAGGCCTTAAATGCTTGAACCCCGATAAATGCTGCTTGCAGCTTTAATTATTATTATTTTCCGCTAAAATGCATCGTGCAGGCCAAACCGTAAGAGCAGGAACCTTGAAACTTGGCCAAATGGTAGTCCTCAATTTGGGGAGAACCTATCAAAGTATGACCCCGATTGGCCCATAGGTGGCGCTATAGCAACCAAAAGCGCGAAACTGCTCATAACTCCTAGACCGTATGTCGTAGACTCAAGTGTCTTATATCATTGGAAAGCTGGACGCCTGAAGGTCAAAACGTATATCTCCGATTTCATTTACGGTATGCAAATTTTCCGCCATTTTGAATTATGTCAAAAACCTACTTTTGCGAACTAGTCCCTGGTTTTGTGTCCGATTGGAACCAAACCAGTGCAGAAATGTTCTCTGGAGTCTAAGTATCAATAATTATTGAAAAAAAGTTGAAATTTCGATTCATGGTTTCTAGGGGGCGCTAATTGATCGTTGTGGAAAGAGCCTATTTTACTAAAATGGCTATAACTCGAGAAGTAAATTAGATATCTTCACCAAACTTGGTACATATGTGTATGAGTTCAATTTGGGGTCACGTTAACAAAGTCACGACGATTGAACACTAGGTGGCGCTATAACATGAAAAAAACATGAAAAGGGCTATAACTACCTGACCGTTAGTCCGATTGACTTGAAAATTGGTATGCAGTGTCTTGGTCCAAGGTGCCATGTATGTTTATGAGGAAATTGGCGTATCTCAAAAAACATGGCCGCCGTCAGCCAATGAAGTTTGAGCACCTATTAGACAAGGTTAACGGAGGCCGATCAGAACGAAACTCGATGGGCATGTTCGACTCATGGCCCTAGAGGTCTGTAAGAATTTTGAAAGAAATCGGCCACTAGTTGGCGCTAACGAGTTTTATGGCTCTGTAATCACGTGGTGTTACACTTATTGTCATAAAATGCATATCATTTGATAGGTCTCCTCATCCTGAACAACTTTGCCTCAAGAACCATTGCTGTCAATCAAACAGTTCATTAAATATTCACGAATATGTTAAAAACCTACTTTTGCGAGCTAGTCCCTGGATTTGTGTCCGATCGTAACCAAACCAGTACAGAAATGTTCCCTGGAGTCTGAATATCAATAATTATCAAAAAAATGTTGAAATTTTGGTTCCTGGTCACTAGAGTTTGATAAATTAATGTTATGGGAGGAGCCTATTTTACTAAAATAGCTATAACTCGAGAAGTAAATGAGATATCTTAACCAAACTTGGTACACATGTGTATGAGTTCAGTCTGGGGTCACAGTAAAGACATCGCGATGATTGAACACTAGGTGGCGCTATAACATGAAAAAAACTTGAAAAGGGCTATGACTACCTGACCGTTAGATATTAACGTATCTCATGTATCTCAAAAAAACATGGCCGCCATCGACCAATGAAATTTGAGCACCTCTTAGACAAGGTTAATGGAGGCCGATCGGAACAAAACTCGATGGGCATGTTCAACTCATGGCCGTAGAGGTCTGTAAGAGTTTTGAAAGAAGTCGGCCACTAGTTGGCGCTAACGAGTTTTACGGCTCTGTAATCACGTGGTGTTACACTTATCGTAACAAAATGCATAACTGCTTGAACCCCGATAAATGCTGCTTGCAGCTTTAATTATTATTATTAGGGGTTCAAGCACGAAGTGCTGAAACCCTATTGTAATTGTACTGATTTTTATTATTATTTTTCTTCTCCGCTAAAACGCATCGTGCAGCCCAAACCGTAAGAGCTGGAACCTTGAAACTTTGCCAGATGGTAGTACAAAAATCGAGGAGAGGTTCAGAGAGTATGACCCCGATTGGCCCATAGGTGGCGCTATAGCAACCAAAAGCGCGAAACTGCTCAGAACTCCTAGACCGTATGTCGTAGACTCAAGTGTATCATATCATTGGAAAGCTGGATACCTGAAGAACAAAATGTATATCTCCGATTTCATTTCCGGTATGCAAATTTTTCCGCCATTTTGAATTTTGTTAAAAAACTACTTTTGCGAACTAGTCCTAGGTTTTTTGCCCGATCGGAACCAAACCAGTGCAGAAATGTTCTCTGGAGACTGAAGATCAATAATTATTGAAAAAAAGTTGAAATTTCGAATCACGGTCGCTAAGGGGCGCCAAAATGTATGTTGTGGGAGGAGCCTATTTTACTAAAACGGCTATAACTCCAGAACTAAATGAGGTATAATCACCAAACTCGGTACACATGTGTAAGAGGTCACTCTGGGGTCACAGTAAAAAAATCGCGGCGATTGGCCACATGGTGGCGCTATAACATGAATAAAACATAAAACAGGCTATAACCACCTGACCATTAGTCCGATTGACTTGAAAATTGGTATGCAGTGTCTTGGCCCAAGGTGTCATATATGTCTATGAGGACATTGGTGTATCTCAAAAAACATGGCCGCCATCGGCCAATGAAGTTTGAGCACCTATTAGACAAGGTTAACGGAGGCCGATCGGAACGAAACTCGATGGGCATGTTCAAGTCATGGCCCTAGAGGTCTGTAAGAATTTTGAAAGAAATCGGCCACTAGTTGGCGCTAACGAGTTTTATGGCTCTGTAATCACGTGGTGTTACACTTATCGTCACAAAATGCATATCATTTGATAGATCTGCACATGATGAACAATTTTGCCTCAAGAACTATTGCTGTCAATCAAACCGTTCATTAATTATTCGCGAATATGTTAAAAACCTACTTTTGCGAACTAATCCTAGGTTTTTCGCCCGATCGGAACCAGACCAGTCTAGGATAATTCTATGGACTCTCTAGATCAATAATTATCAAAAAAAAGTTGAACTTTTGCATTTTGCGCATGGCTATAATAGGGTCATAAAGAAAATGGGTGTGGCAAAATGCACTAAAAAGCCTATAAATCATAAATGAAAACTCAGAACTTCACAAAAATTGGTGGGAATATGTGACATAACATCATTAACAAGCATGCAAAATTTTATGGAGATCGGACCATAGGTGGCGCTATAACTGTTAAAAAGCTTTGAAAACCATATATTTCCTATGGTAAATTGCCTGTATTGGCTGTAAATGGACTTTTCCATCTATTATTTCAGTGCTTAAAAGCTTTCTAAATAAAACTTAATGTCTTAAATGCTTATGTGCTTAAAGGCCTTAAATGCTTGAACCCCGATAAATGCTGCTTGCAGCTTTAATTAGGGGTTCAAGCACGAAGTGCTGAAACCCTATTGTAATTGTGCTGATTTTTATTATTATTATTATTATTAGGGGTTCAAGCATGAAATGCTGAAACCCTATTGTAATTGTAAGGATTCGTAAAACGCATCGCGCAGGACAAACCGTAAGGCCTAGAGACTTGAAACCTGGCCAGATGGTAGGCCTCAATTTGGGGACAACCTGTCAGAGTATGACCCCGATTGGCCCATAGGTGGCGCTACAGCAACCAAAAGTTCGAAATCGCTCATATCTCTTAGACCGTTTGTCCCAGGATCAAGTGTCTTATATCGTTGGAATCCTTGGCTCGAGGCGGACAAAATGGCTATCTCCGATTTGGATGTAGGCAGGGAAAATTTTCTGCTATGTTGACTTTTGTCCAGAACCTACTTTTGCGAACTAGACCCTGGTTTTTCGCCCGATCGGAACCAAACCAGTCTAGGACAATTCTCTGGACTCTCTAGATCAATAATTATCAAAAAAAAGTTGAACTTTGGCATTTGCGTGGCTGTAACAGGGTCATTTAGAAAAGGGGCGTGGCAAAATACGCTCAAAAGCCTATAAATCCCAAAGGAAAACTCAGAACTTCACCAAAATTGATGAGCATATGTGTCAGAACATGGTGAGGAAGCATGCAGAGTTTCATGGAGATCGGACCATAGGTGGCGCTATAACTGGCAAAAAGCCTTCATTCTTATTAGGGGTTCAAGCATGAAATGCTGAAACCCTATTGTAATTGTAAGGATTCGTAAAACGCATCGCGCAGGACAAACCGTAAGGCCTAGAGACTTGAAACCTGGCCAGATGGTAGGCCTCAATTTGGGGACAACCTGTCAGAGTATGACCCCGATTGGCCCATAGGTGGCGCTACAGCAACCAAAAGTTCGAAATCGCTCATATCTCTTAGACCGTTTGTCCCAGGATCAAGTGTCTTATATCGTTGGAATCCTTGGCTCGAGGCGGACAAAATGGCTATCTCCGATTTGGATGTAGGCAGGGAAAATTTTCTGCTATGTTGACTTTTGTCCAGAACCTACTTTTGCGAACTAGACCCTGGTTTTTCGCCCGATCGGAACCAAACCAGTCTAGGACAATTCTCTGGACTCTCTAGATCAATAATTATCAAAAAAAAGTTGAACTTTGGCATTTGCGTGGCTGTAACAGGGTCATTTAGAAAAGGGGCGTGGCAAAATACGCTCAAAAGCCTATAAATCCCAAAGGAAAACTCAGAACTTCACCAAAATTGATGAGCATATGTGTCAGAACATGGTGAGGAAGCATGCAGAGTTTCATGGAGATCGGACCATAGGTGGCGCTATAACTGGCAAAAAGCCTTCATTCTTATTAGGGGTTCAAGCATGAAATGCTGAAACCCTATTGTAATTGTAAGGATTCGTAAAACGCATCGCGCAGGACAAACCGTAAGGCCTAGAGACTTGAAACCTGGCCAGATGGTAGGCCTCAATTTGGGGACAACCTGTCAGAGTATGACCCCGATTGGCCCATAGGTGGCGCTACAGCAACCAAAAGTTCGAAATCGCTCATATCTCTTAGACCGTTTGTCCCAGGATCAAGTGTCTTATATCGTTGGAATCCTTGGCTCGAGGCGGACAAAATGGCTATCTCCGATTTGGATGTAGGCAGGGAAAATTTTCTGCTATGTTGACTTTTGTCCAGAACCTACTTTTGCGAACTAGACCCTGGTTTTTCGCCCGATCGGAACCAAACCAGTCTAGGACAATTCTCTGGACTCTCTAGATCAATAATTATCAAAAAAAAGTTGAACTTTGGCATTTGCGTGGCTGTAACAGGGTCATTTAGAAAAGGGGCGTGGCAAAATACGCTCAAAAGCCTATAAATCCCAAAGGAAAACTCAGAACTTCACCAAAATTGATGAGCATATGTGTCAGAACATGGTGAGGAAGCATGCAGAGTTTCATGGAGATCGGACCATAGGTGGCGCTATAACTGGCAAAAAGCCTTCATTCTTATTAGGGGTTCAAGCATGAAATGCTGAAACCCTATTGTAATTGTAAGGATTCGTAAAACGCATCGCGCAGGACAAACCGTAAGGCCTAGAGACTTGAAACCTGGCCAGATGGTAGGCCTCAATTTGGGGACAACCTGTCAGAGTATGACCCCGATTGGCCCATAGGTGGCGCTACAGCAACCAAAAGTTCGAAATCGCTCATATCTCTTAGACCGTTTGTCCCAGGATCAAGTGTCTTATATCGTTGGAATCCTTGGCTCGAGGCGGACAAAATGGCTATCTCCGATTTGGATGTAGGCAGGGAAAATTTTCTGCTATGTTGACTTTTGTCCAGAACCTACTTTTGCGAACTAGACCCTGGTTTTTCGCCCGATCGGAACCAAACCAGTCTAGGACAATTCTCTGGACTCTCTAGATCAATAATTATCAAAAAAAAGTTGAACTTTGGCATTTGCGTGGCTGTAACAGGGTCATTTAGAAAAGGGGCGTGGCAAAATACGCTCAAAAGCCTATAAATCCCAAAGGAAAACTCAGAACTTCACCAAAATTGATGAGCATATGTGTCAGAACATGGTGAGGAAGCATGCAGAGTTTCATGGAGATCGGACCATAGGTGGCGCTATAACTGGCAAAAAGCCTTCATTCTTATTAGGGGTTCAAGCATGAAATGCTGAAACCCTATTGTAATTGTAAGGATTCGTAAAACGCATCGCGCAGGACAAACCGTAAGGCCTAGAGACTTGAAACCTGGCCAGATGGTAGGCCTCAATTTGGGGACAACCTGTCAGAGTATGACCCCGATTGGCCCATAGGTGGCGCTACAGCAACCAAAAGTTCGAAATCGCTCATATCTCTTAGACCGTTTGTCCCAGGATCAAGTGTCTTATATCGTTGGAATCCTTGGCTCGAGGCGGACAAAATGGCTATCTCCGATTTGGATGTAGGCAGGGAAAATTTTCTGCTATGTTGACTTTTGTCCAGAACCTACTTTTGCGAACTAGACCCTGGTTTTTCGCCCGATCGGAACCAAACCAGTCTAGGACAATTCTCTGGACTCTCTAGATCAATAATTATCAAAAAAAAGTTGAACTTTGGCATTTGCGTGGCTGTAACAGGGTCATTTAGAAAAGGGGCGTGGCAAAATACGCTCAAAAGCCTATAAATCCCAAAGGAAAACTCAGAACTTCACCAAAATTGATGAGCATATGTGTCAGAACATGGTGAGGAAGCATGCAGAGTTTCATGGAGATCGGACCATAGGTGGCGCTATAACTGGCAAAAAGCCTTCATTCTTATTAGGGGTTCAAGCATGAAATGCTGAAACCCTATTGTAATTGTAAGGATTCGTAAAACGCATCGCGCAGGACAAACCGTAAGGCCTAGAGACTTGAAACCTGGCCAGATGGTAGGCCTCAATTTGGGGACAACCTGTCAGAGTATGACCCCGATTGGCCCATAGGTGGCGCTACAGCAACCAAAAGTTCGAAATCGCTCATATCTCTTAGACCGTTTGTCCCAGGATCAAGTGTCTTATATCGTTGGAATCCTTGGCTCGAGGCGGACAAAATGGCTATCTCCGATTTGGATGTAGGCAGGGAAAATTTTCTGCTATGTTGACTTTTGTCCAGAACCTACTTTTGCGAACTAGACCCTGGTTTTTCGCCCGATCGGAACCAAACCAGTCTAGGACAATTCTCTGGACTCTCTAGATCAATAATTATCAAAAAAAAGTTGAACTTTGGCATTTGCGTGGCTGTAACAGGGTCATTTAGAAAAGGGGCGTGGCAAAATACGCTCAAAAGCCTATAAATCCCAAAGGAAAACTCAGAACTTCACCAAAATTGATGAGCATATGTGTCAGAACATGGTGAGGAAGCATGCAGAGTTTCATGGAGATCGGACCATAGGTGGCGCTATAACTGGCAAAAAGCCTTCATTCTTATTAGGGGTTCAAGCATGAAATGCTGAAACCCTATTGTAATTGTAAGGATTCGTAAAACGCATCGCGCAGGACAAACCGTAAGGCCTAGAGACTTGAAACCTGGCCAGATGGTAGGCCTCAATTTGGGGACAACCTGTCAGAGTATGACCCCGATTGGCCCATAGGTGGCGCTACAGCAACCAAAAGTTCGAAATCGCTCATATCTCTTAGACCGTTTGTCCCAGGATCAAGTGTCTTATATCGTTGGAATCCTTGGCTCGAGGCGGACAAAATGGCTATCTCCGATTTGGATGTAGGCAGGGAAAATTTTCTGCTATGTTGACTTTTGTCCAGAACCTACTTTTGCGAACTAGACCCTGGTTTTTCGCCCGATCGGAACCAAACCAGTCTAGGACAATTCTCTGGACTCTCTAGATCAATAATTATCAAAAAAAAGTTGAACTTTGGCATTTGCGTGGCTGTAACAGGGTCATTTAGAAAAGGGGCGTGGCAAAATACGCTCAAAAGCCTATAAATCCCAAAGGAAAACTCAGAACTTCACCAAAATTGATGAGCATATGTGTCAGAACATGGTGAGGAAGCATGCAGAGTTTCATGGAGATCGGACCATAGGTGGCGCTATAACTGGCAAAAAGCCTTCATTCTTATTAGGGGTTCAAGCATGAAATGCTGAAACCCTATTGTAATTGTAAGGATTCGTAAAACGCATCGCGCAGGACAAACCGTAAGGCCTAGAGACTTGAAACCTGGCCAGATGGTAGGCCTCAATTTGGGGACAACCTGTCAGAGTATGACCCCGATTGGCCCATAGGTGGCGCTACAGCAACCAAAAGTTCGAAATCGCTCATATCTCTTAGACCGTTTGTCCCAGGATCAAGTGTCTTATATCGTTGGAATCCTTGGCTCGAGGCGGACAAAATGGCTATCTCCGATTTGGATGTAGGCAGGGAAAATTTTCTGCTATGTTGACTTTTGTCCAGAACCTACTTTTGCGAACTAGACCCTGGTTTTTCGCCCGATCGGAACCAAACCAGTCTAGGACAATTCTCTGGACTCTCTAGATCAATAATTATCAAAAAAAAGTTGAACTTTGGCATTTGCGTGGCTGTAACAGGGTCATTTAGAAAAGGGGCGTGGCAAAATACGCTCAAAAGCCTATAAATCCCAAAGGAAAACTCAGAACTTCACCAAAATTGATGAGCATATGTGTCAGAACATGGTGAGGAAGCATGCAGAGTTTCATGGAGATCGGACCATAGGTGGCGCTATAACTGGCAAAAAGCCTTCATTCTTATTAGGGGTTCAAGCATGAAATGCTGAAACCCTATTGTAATTGTAAGGATTCGTAAAACGCATCGCGCAGGACAAACCGTAAGGCCTAGAGACTTGAAACCTGGCCAGATGGTAGGCCTCAATTTGGGGACAACCTGTCAGAGTATGACCCCGATTGGCCCATAGGTGGCGCTACAGCAACCAAAAGTTCGAAATCGCTCATATCTCTTAGACCGTTTGTCCCAGGATCAAGTGTCTTATATCGTTGGAATCCTTGGCTCGAGGCGGACAAAATGGCTATCTCCGATTTGGATGTAGGCAGGGAAAATTTTCTGCTATGTTGACTTTTGTCCAGAACCTACTTTTGCGAACTAGACCCTGGTTTTTCGCCCGATCGGAACCAAACCAGTCTAGGACAATTCTCTGGACTCTCTAGATCAATAATTATCAAAAAAAAGTTGAACTTTGGCATTTGCGTGGCTGTAACAGGGTCATTTAGAAAAGGGGCGTGGCAAAATACGCTCAAAAGCCTATAAATCCCAAAGGAAAACTCAGAACTTCACCAAAATTGATGAGCATATGTGTCAGAACATGGTGAGGAAGCATGCAGAGTTTCATGGAGATCGGACCATAGGTGGCGCTATAACTGGCAAAAAGCCTTCATTCTTATTAGGGGTTCAAGCATGAAATGCTGAAACCCTATTGTAATTGTAAGGATTCGTAAAACGCATCGCGCAGGACAAACCGTAAGGCCTAGAGACTTGAAACCTGGCCAGATGGTAGGCCTCAATTTGGGGACAACCTGTCAGAGTATGACCCCGATTGGCCCATAGGTGGCGCTACAGCAACCAAAAGTTCGAAATCGCTCATATCTCTTAGACCGTTTGTCCCAGGATCAAGTGTCTTATATCGTTGGAATCCTTGGCTCGAGGCGGACAAAATGGCTATCTCCGATTTGGATGTAGGCAGGGAAAATTTTCTGCTATGTTGACTTTTGTCCAGAACCTACTTTTGCGAACTAGACCCTGGTTTTTCGCCCGATCGGAACCAAACCAGTCTAGGACAATTCTCTGGACTCTCTAGATCAATAATTATCAAAAAAAAGTTGAACTTTGGCATTTGCGTGGCTGTAACAGGGTCATTTAGAAAAGGGGCGTGGCAAAATACGCTCAAAAGCCTATAAATCCCAAAGGAAAACTCAGAACTTCACCAAAATTGATGAGCATATGTGTCAGAACATGGTGAGGAAGCATGCAGAGTTTCATGGAGATCGGACCATAGGTGGCGCTATAACTGGCAAAAAGCCTTCATTCTTATTAGGGGTTCAAGCATGAAATGCTGAAACCCTATTGTAATTGTAAGGATTCGTAAAACGCATCGCGCAGGACAAACCGTAAGGCCTAGAGACTTGAAACCTGGCCAGATGGTAGGCCTCAATTTGGGGACAACCTGTCAGAGTATGACCCCGATTGGCCCATAGGTGGCGCTACAGCAACCAAAAGTTCGAAATCGCTCATATCTCTTAGACCGTTTGTCCCAGGATCAAGTGTCTTATATCGTTGGAATCCTTGGCTCGAGGCGGACAAAATGGCTATCTCCGATTTGGATGTAGGCAGGGAAAATTTTCTGCTATGTTGACTTTTGTCCAGAACCTACTTTTGCGAACTAGACCCTGGTTTTTCGCCCGATCGGAACCAAACCAGTCTAGGACAATTCTCTGGACTCTCTAGATCAATAATTATCAAAAAAAAGTTGAACTTTGGCATTTGCGTGGCTGTAACAGGGTCATTTAGAAAAGGGGCGTGGCAAAATACGCTCAAAAGCCTATAAATCCCAAAGGAAAACTCAGAACTTCACCAAAATTGATGAGCATATGTGTCAGAACATGGTGAGGAAGCATGCAGAGTTTCATGGAGATCGGACCATAGGTGGCGCTATAACTGGCAAAAAGCCTTCATTCTTATTAGGGGTTCAAGCATGAAATGCTGAAACCCTATTGTAATTGTAAGGATTCGTAAAACGCATCGCGCAGGACAAACCGTAAGGCCTAGAGACTTGAAACCTGGCCAGATGGTAGGCCTCAATTTGGGGACAACCTGTCAGAGTATGACCCCGATTGGCCCATAGGTGGCGCTACAGCAACCAAAAGTTCGAAATCGCTCATATCTCTTAGACCGTTTGTCCCAGGATCAAGTGTCTTATATCGTTGGAATCCTTGGCTCGAGGCGGACAAAATGGCTATCTCCGATTTGGATGTAGGCAGGGAAAATTTTCTGCTATGTTGACTTTTGTCCAGAACCTACTTTTGCGAACTAGACCCTGGTTTTTCGCCCGATCGGAACCAAACCAGTCTAGGACAATTCTCTGGACTCTCTAGATCAATAATTATCAAAAAAAAGTTGAACTTTGGCATTTGCGTGGCTGTAACAGGGTCATTTAGAAAAGGGGCGTGGCAAAATACGCTCAAAAGCCTATAAATCCCAAAGGAAAACTCAGAACTTCACCAAAATTGATGAGCATATGTGTCAGAACATGGTGAGGAAGCATGCAGAGTTTCATGGAGATCGGACCATAGGTGGCGCTATAACTGGCAAAAAGCCTTCATTCTTATTAGGGGTTCAAGCATGAAATGCTGAAACCCTATTGTAATTGTAAGGATTCGTAAAACGCATCGCGCAGGACAAACCGTAAGGCCTAGAGACTTGAAACCTGGCCAGATGGTAGGCCTCAATTTGGGGACAACCTGTCAGAGTATGACCCCGATTGGCCCATAGGTGGCGCTACAGCAACCAAAAGTTCGAAATCGCTCATATCTCTTAGACCGTTTGTCCCAGGATCAAGTGTCTTATATCGTTGGAATCCTTGGCTCGAGGCGGACAAAATGGCTATCTCCGATTTGGATGTAGGCAGGGAAAATTTTCTGCTATGTTGACTTTTGTCCAGAACCTACTTTTGCGAACTAGACCCTGGTTTTTCGCCCGATCGGAACCAAACCAGTCTAGGACAATTCTCTGGACTCTCTAGATCAATAATTATCAAAAAAAAGTTGAACTTTGGCATTTGCGTGGCTGTAACAGGGTCATTTAGAAAAGGGGCGTGGCAAAATACGCTCAAAAGCCTATAAATCCCAAAGGAAAACTCAGAACTTCACCAAAATTGATGAGCATATGTGTCAGAACATGGTGAGGAAGCATGCAGAGTTTCATGGAGATCGGACCATAGGTGGCGCTATAACTGGCAAAAAGCCTTCATTCTTATTAGGGGTTCAAGCATGAAATGCTGAAACCCTATTGTAATTGTAAGGATTCGTAAAACGCATCGCGCAGGACAAACCGTAAGGCCTAGAGACTTGAAACCTGGCCAGATGGTAGGCCTCAATTTGGGGACAACCTGTCAGAGTATGACCCCGATTGGCCCATAGGTGGCGCTACAGCAACCAAAAGTTCGAAATCGCTCATATCTCTTAGACCGTTTGTCCCAGGATCAAGTGTCTTATATCGTTGGAATCCTTGGCTCGAGGCGGACAAAATGGCTATCTCCGATTTGGATGTAGGCAGGGAAAATTTTCTGCTATGTTGACTTTTGTCCAGAACCTACTTTTGCGAACTAGACCCTGGTTTTTCGCCCGATCGGAACCAAACCAGTCTAGGACAATTCTCTGGACTCTCTAGATCAATAATTATCAAAAAAAAGTTGAACTTTGGCATTTGCGTGGCTGTAACAGGGTCATTTAGAAAAGGGGCGTGGCAAAATACGCTCAAAAGCCTATAAATCCCAAAGGAAAACTCAGAACTTCACCAAAATTGATGAGCATATGTGTCAGAACATGGTGAGGAAGCATGCAGAGTTTCATGGAGATCGGACCATAGGTGGCGCTATAACTGGCAAAAAGCCTTCATTCTTATTAGGGGTTCAAGCATGAAATGCTGAAACCCTATTGTAATTGTAAGGATTCGTAAAACGCATCGCGCAGGACAAACCGTAAGGCCTAGAGACTTGAAACCTGGCCAGATGGTAGGCCTCAATTTGGGGACAACCTGTCAGAGTATGACCCCGATTGGCCCATAGGTGGCGCTACAGCAACCAAAAGTTCGAAATCGCTCATATCTCTTAGACCGTTTGTCCCAGGATCAAGTGTCTTATATCGTTGGAATCCTTGGCTCGAGGCGGACAAAATGGCTATCTCCGATTTGGATGTAGGCAGGGAAAATTTTCTGCTATGTTGACTTTTGTCCAGAACCTACTTTTGCGAACTAGACCCTGGTTTTTCGCCCGATCGGAACCAAACCAGTCTAGGACAATTCTCTGGACTCTCTAGATCAATAATTATCAAAAAAAAGTTGAACTTTGGCATTTGCGTGGCTGTAACAGGGTCATTTAGAAAAGGGGCGTGGCAAAATACGCTCAAAAGCCTATAAATCCCAAAGGAAAACTCAGAACTTCACCAAAATTGATGAGCATATGTGTCAGAACATGGTGAGGAAGCATGCAGAGTTTCATGGAGATCGGACCATAGGTGGCGCTATAACTGGCAAAAAGCCTTCATTCTTATTAGGGGTTCAAGCATGAAATGCTGAAACCCTATTGTAATTGTAAGGATTCGTAAAACGCATCGCGCAGGACAAACCGTAAGGCCTAGAGACTTGAAACCTGGCCAGATGGTAGGCCTCAATTTGGGGACAACCTGTCAGAGTATGACCCCGATTGGCCCATAGGTGGCGCTACAGCAACCAAAAGTTCGAAATCGCTCATATCTCTTAGACCGTTTGTCCCAGGATCAAGTGTCTTATATCGTTGGAATCCTTGGCTCGAGGCGGACAAAATGGCTATCTCCGATTTGGATGTAGGCAGGGAAAATTTTCTGCTATGTTGACTTTTGTCCAGAACCTACTTTTGCGAACTAGACCCTGGTTTTTCGCCCGATCGGAACCAAACCAGTCTAGGACAATTCTCTGGACTCTCTAGATCAATAATTATCAAAAAAAAGTTGAACTTTGGCATTTGCGTGGCTGTAACAGGGTCATTTAGAAAAGGGGCGTGGCAAAATACGCTCAAAAGCCTATAAATCCCAAAGGAAAACTCAGAACTTCACCAAAATTGATGAGCATATGTGTCAGAACATGGTGAGGAAGCATGCAGAGTTTCATGGAGATCGGACCATAGGTGGCGCTATAACTGGCAAAAAGCCTTCATTCTTATTAGGGGTTCAAGCATGAAATGCTGAAACCCTATTGTAATTGTAAGGATTCGTAAAACGCATCGCGCAGGACAAACCGTAAGGCCTAGAGACTTGAAACCTGGCCAGATGGTAGGCCTCAATTTGGGGACAACCTGTCAGAGTATGACCCCGATTGGCCCATAGGTGGCGCTACAGCAACCAAAAGTTCGAAATCGCTCATATCTCTTAGACCGTTTGTCCCAGGATCAAGTGTCTTATATCGTTGGAATCCTTGGCTCGAGGCGGACAAAATGGCTATCTCCGATTTGGATGTAGGCAGGGAAAATTTTCTGCTATGTTGACTTTTGTCCAGAACCTACTTTTGCGAACTAGACCCTGGTTTTTCGCCCGATCGGAACCAAACCAGTCTAGGACAATTCTCTGGACTCTCTAGATCAATAATTATCAAAAAAAAGTTGAACTTTGGCATTTGCGTGGCTGTAACAGGGTCATTTAGAAAAGGGGCGTGGCAAAATACGCTCAAAAGCCTATAAATCCCAAAGGAAAACTCAGAACTTCACCAAAATTGATGAGCATATGTGTCAGAACATGGTGAGGAAGCATGCAGAGTTTCATGGAGATCGGACCATAGGTGGCGCTATAACTGGCAAAAAGCCTTCATTCTTATTAGGGGTTCAAGCATGAAATGCTGAAACCCTATTGTAATTGTAAGGATTCGTAAAACGCATCGCGCAGGACAAACCGTAAGGCCTAGAGACTTGAAACCTGGCCAGATGGTAGGCCTCAATTTGGGGACAACCTGTCAGAGTATGACCCCGATTGGCCCATAGGTGGCGCTACAGCAACCAAAAGTTCGAAATCGCTCATATCTCTTAGACCGTTTGTCCCAGGATCAAGTGTCTTATATCGTTGGAATCCTTGGCTCGAGGCGGACAAAATGGCTATCTCCGATTTGGATGTAGGCAGGGAAAATTTTCTGCTATGTTGACTTTTGTCCAGAACCTACTTTTGCGAACTAGACCCTGGTTTTTCGCCCGATCGGAACCAAACCAGTCTAGGACAATTCTCTGGACTCTCTAGATCAATAATTATCAAAAAAAAGTTGAACTTTGGCATTTGCGTGGCTGTAACAGGGTCATTTAGAAAAGGGGCGTGGCAAAATACGCTCAAAAGCCTATAAATCCCAAAGGAAAACTCAGAACTTCACCAAAATTGATGAGCATATGTGTCAGAACATGGTGAGGAAGCATGCAGAGTTTCATGGAGATCGGACCATAGGTGGCGCTATAACTGGCAAAAAGCCTTCATTCTTATTAGGGGTTCAAGCATGAAATGCTGAAACCCTATTGTAATTGTAAGGATTCGTAAAACGCATCGCGCAGGACAAACCGTAAGGCCTAGAGACTTGAAACCTGGCCAGATGGTAGGCCTCAATTTGGGGACAACCTGTCAGAGTATGACCCCGATTGGCCCATAGGTGGCGCTACAGCAACCAAAAGTTCGAAATCGCTCATATCTCTTAGACCGTTTGTCCCAGGATCAAGTGTCTTATATCGTTGGAATCCTTGGCTCGAGGCGGACAAAATGGCTATCTCCGATTTGGATGTAGGCAGGGAAAATTTTCTGCTATGTTGACTTTTGTCCAGAACCTACTTTTGCGAACTAGACCCTGGTTTTTCGCCCGATCGGAACCAAACCAGTCTAGGACAATTCTCTGGACTCTCTAGATCAATAATTATCAAAAAAAAGTTGAACTTTGGCATTTGCGTGGCTGTAACAGGGTCATTTAGAAAAGGGGCGTGGCAAAATACGCTCAAAAGCCTATAAATCCCAAAGGAAAACTCAGAACTTCACCAAAATTGATGAGCATATGTGTCAGAACATGGTGAGGAAGCATGCAGAGTTTCATGGAGATCGGACCATAGGTGGCGCTATAACTGGCAAAAAGCCTTCATTCTTATTAGGGGTTCAAGCATGAAATGCTGAAACCCTATTGTAATTGTAAGGATTCGTAAAACGCATCGCGCAGGACAAACCGTAAGGCCTAGAGACTTGAAACCTGGCCAGATGGTAGGCCTCAATTTGGGGACAACCTGTCAGAGTATGACCCCGATTGGCCCATAGGTGGCGCTACAGCAACCAAAAGTTCGAAATCGCTCATATCTCTTAGACCGTTTGTCCCAGGATCAAGTGTCTTATATCGTTGGAATCCTTGGCTCGAGGCGGACAAAATGGCTATCTCCGATTTGGATGTAGGCAGGGAAAATTTTCTGCTATGTTGACTTTTGTCCAGAACCTACTTTTGCGAACTAGACCCTGGTTTTTCGCCCGATCGGAACCAAACCAGTCTAGGACAATTCTCTGGACTCTCTAGATCAATAATTATCAAAAAAAAGTTGAACTTTGGCATTTGCGTGGCTGTAACAGGGTCATTTAGAAAAGGGGCGTGGCAAAATACGCTCAAAAGCCTATAAATCCCAAAGGAAAACTCAGAACTTCACCAAAATTGATGAGCATATGTGTCAGAACATGGTGAGGAAGCATGCAGAGTTTCATGGAGATCCGACCATAGGTGGCGCTATAACTGGCAAAAAGCCTTCATTCTTATTAGGGGTTCAAGCATGAAATGCTGAAACCCTATTGTAATTGTAAGGATTCGTAAAACGCATCGCGCAGGACAAACCGTAAGGCCTAGAGACTTGAAACCTGGCCAGATGGTAGGCCTCAATTTGGGGACAACCTGTCAGAGTATGACCCCGATTGGCCCATAGGTGGCGCTACAGCAACCAAAAGTTCGAAATCGCTCATATCTCTTAGACCGTTTGTCCCAGGATCAAGTGTCTTATATCGTTGGAATCCTTGGCTCGAGGCGGACAAAATGGCTATCTCCGATTTGCTCGCCCTTCAGGCGCCAATTTTGAGTAAATTGCATTTTTTGGAAAACCTATTTTTGCGAACTTCTCCTAGGTTTTTTGCCCGATCGGAACCAAACCACTGCAAGAATATTCTCTGGAGGCTGACAATCAGTAATCATCCCAAAAATTCAAAATTTCAATTAACGGTCGATAAGGGGAACCAAAATATTTGATGGCACCAGGGCCACTTTTACTAAAACGGTTATAAATTGTGAACAGAAAGAGATTTTTTTGCTAAACTTGGGATACATCTTCCTGAGCTCAATCTGAGATCACTTGAAAAAAATGCCAACAATTGTCCACTTGGTGGCACTATAAAACGGTTATAACTTGTGAACGGAAAGAGATATTTTCGCAAAACTTGGGACACATGTTCATGAGCTCATTCTTAGGTCACGTGAAAAAAATCATGACAATTGGCCACTTGGTGGCACTATAAAATGGTTATAACTTGTGAGCGGAAAGAGATATTTTCGCTAAACTTGGGACACGTTCATAAGCTCAATCTGAGTTGACATGAAAAAAATCGTGACAATTGGCCACTTGGTGGCGCTATAACAGTGAAAAAAATCATAACAATTGCTATAAGCGCACCCAACTGTTAGTCTACTGAAAATTTGGCACGCAGTGTCTTTGTCCAGGGTGCCATGATAGTCTATGAGAACATTGGTGTATCTCAAAAAACTCAGTATACGTCATTGGCACAATGCCTTGAAGGAGCCTTAGAAGTTTCAAGCCAGTGTTTTTTCACAGGAGTGACCTCCTAAGACTCCTGAATCCTTGCCGAGTCCAACAATACCAAACATGACAGGTTTCGCCCATAGACTGTAAAAAATATGGACAAAGCGTCTGTGACGTCACCCATAGACTTTCTGCAGAACGGTTTTGAAGCCTTTTATGGGGGGTATGGGCGGCGCCATCTTGGAAAATCTTGGGAAATCCTAACCCCGCCCACCTTCTGACGCAGCGCGCGTCACTCAGCTCGCTCTGCTACTCCGGTTATCTCTGTGTATATTTTAGGCAACGAAATATGTTATAAAACACCATACTAACTCTTTTCGTTTTCATTTAAAGAAATCTTAATATTATAGCCACACAAATGTGGTTCAGGCAACGCGTATTGATTATATTCACTGCACATAGTTTGCATATTTATAAAAAAAACTAAATATAAAACACAAACCTGCCTCTTTTCGTTTTAAATATAATATAAAAATATTAAACATTTTAATATGGTCCAGGCAATATGTGCATTTGTACTAAACAACAGATTTTGCAGTAAACAACATATAGATCATCTTCGTTGTGTTAAAATTTAAAATGACAAAACTCAACCCAGTCTCTTTTTGTTAAATTTCAGTTGTGTCAATATTAGCCATTATAAAAGTATAAGTAAAAGGTATAAGAAGCTATACAAATAAAGCAAACAATTCAGTCAAACACACAAAGTCAGCGCTCGATCTAGTCTAACAATACAACAGTAAAGTTAAATAGTTTATAAAGTTATGAAACTTCCCCTCAGCAAAAACGATTGGCCAGGGAACAAATTATAGTTTCACGAAACCAAAAATCGCCCGTTGGATATAGACAAGATGAATTATATCTCATGTTTAACCACTACAGAGACCCCAGGGTCAGCGGCGAACGACTAGCCGAGGAAAAGCTGTTCCAGGCAGGGTACATGCGCCGAGCGCCCGGTCATCATCGCTGGATCTCACAACTGGATAAAATTTTCATAAATCTTTAAATAAACCACAGATTTGAGCTTTAAACAACTACATTCTCGCCTGAAAAACTCTTAAAACTACATTTCATGATACAGAAACCGTAGTATTATATTTCAACTGTGTTAAAAAATGGCGCTTCTTATGTTGTCATTCTCCTTGGCGCAGCCTAAGCTGTCAATCAAGCTGTCAATCAAAGTTAACCACGCCCTTATTTGTCATACATTTTATATCTAAATACTATCTAAACTAACGAGTTAGAAAAAAATTCACTACCCTCGCCATTGTCAGGCACTCGGAACCTATCGAAAAATACAATAAAAGTCCATGGGACCAACCTGTAAAAACATGAATTTATGCTGTGAAAACGGACATTTTAACATGGGGGCTATGGACATTTGCTCCCTTTTGGGACCTTCCCCTAGCAGATTTTCGATGTATTGCAGTTTTTCGCACTTCCGGGTAGGCTTCATTTTTCAGATGAGAATGTTGCCCCTTGGTTTCGCCTTATGGTTTTTGTAAGTGTCATTTAGAGCTTTAAAAAATTGTGGTTATCTTCAAAGCCGTTAGTCCGATCAAGACAAAAAAAAAAAAAAAAAAGCTAAACAATAACACCAAAATGTTAAAATTATGATAGGGACTGACAAAAAAAATAATTATATCCAATCAATTTCACCCATGGATCATTTTGATGCTCTCACATGTTTGAAACGAACAATTGATGGATTGTGATGAAATTTGTTTTAAATTGGGACTGGCGAATCCCTGTCCGTAGAGCTAGTAAGTCCCGCCCATCCGTAAAACCCCACTGGACCTCTAGGTTGAAAAATCGTCAATGCAAGTGAATGTAAGAAAATAATTCTTTTCCGGTCCAGTTTGAATTGTGCCATGAATGTGAACATACGTTGTCTGTGAATTTTTTATATAATTTTTCATGTTACGAGTTTGACAGTATATTGTATGATTCTTTGGCTAGCAGTTGTGGAAAAGACATAATGAGAAAGACTACATGTCGCCTATGTGACGTCACCCGATAACACATTTTTCCTTCCACTTGTCAAATCACGGTGCTAATGCTGCGATAATCTATGGAGACAGATCGAGATGCCTGTGTGTTTTGTACCCAAATGTCACCATTCAAACCAAATGGGTTGTTCTTTCTTCAGATTCCCATCTGATGTAAAAACTAGTTGTAGTCCACAAAGTGCTCTCACACAAAGTCTAACCGTATCAAACTTCTACCCGCTAAATTGTAGCATTCTTCACACGAAAAATTATATTAAAAATTCACAGACAACATATGTTCACATTCATGCCAAAATTCAAACGAGACCAGAAAATAATTATTTTCTCACATTCACTTGCATTGACGATTTTTCAACCTAGAGGTCCAGTGGGGTTAGCGGAAGGGGCGGGACTTACCAGCTCTATACTGTCAATGACCGTTTGCAAAGACCCGCCCACTTTAGTTACTGTTGCTATGTCTGACAAGCGACGCCACTCTCACACCACACCAAGTTCTCACGCAGTGAAAAATACACTGCGGATCAGAGAGGATACTGCGCGCTGACAGACAAGTACTTTTGATATGAAACAAAGTCTCACCTTTCAAATGTAGTCATTTTTTAGAGACATTTAAACAATAAATACCGTTTTGTGACTCTTTAATGTGTCTGACAGATCGCTGTAGACTCGAGGCTCAGTTAAAGCTGCTCGTGAACCGATCATCTCTTCCTTCTAGTTAATTTATAGCATTAAAATAAACATAAATGAACATATAAGGAATGTTGTTTTAAAGTGCTATGACGTCAGTACACTTTGTTTTTCAAATTGAAATCCTCCAATGTTAATCTACTAACTCTCCTGACTGCTTTGTTGGACAAAATGGCGGATTATGATTAGTCAGATCGCCTGTCATTCAAACTCCATGCGAAGGGTCAATTGAGAATGCCCATGCTCACAATCCTGATCTAATCGACAACTTTGCAGTTGCACATAGGAAAGCCCGGAAAATCCCACTATAATGTAAGAGAGCATCTTTTTTATGTATTTGGACCTAGGCCTAACAATGCGTTATCGTGCGCTGACACCATGTTTTTTTTTTTTTTTTTTTTTTTTTTTTTTTTGAGGCTACTCCTGATTTTGTTAGTCATCTCATCTCTTATATGCTGTGTATGATCATATCCTGCCCTATTCATGGTAGCCTACTTGCAGACATTGCGTCATCAATATCATTAATTGCGTCATCATACTTAAGGGCCCAGTGTTGACTGGTTACGCCACTGAATATAATTGTCTAAACTCCTTATCAAAATTACATATTTACAACAAATTTGACACATATATATGGGCACACTTTGAGTACTTCTAATAAAAGTGGTGGAGATCAGGCAAGACTGTAAGAAGACTCAGGCAAAAAGGTGCTATAACTGTAAAAACGCTTTAAAACCATTTATTTCCTATGGTAAACTGCCTGTATTGGCTGTAAATTGACTTTTTCATCTATGATGACAGTTGTTAAATGCTTGCTAAATAAAACTTAATGTCTTTTGATGCTTGTGAGCTTAAAGGCCTTAAAGGCCTTAAATGCTTGAACCCCGATAAATGCTGCTTGCAGCTTTAATTAGGGCCCAAGCCCTGAAAGGGCGAAGGCCCTATTGTTTTCGGTAGGATTATTATTAGGGCCCAAGCCCTGAAAGGGCGAAGGCCCTATTGTTTTCGGTAGGATTATTATTATTATTATTATTATTATTATTATTATTTTGTCAACCTTTCGGGCACTTTTGGGGCCCTTAACATGCTCGAAAACTCTTGAAATTTTGCACACAGGTCAGAACCCGCGGCCATCAGGGCCGGACTGAAGCTGGTACCCGGGCGTGGCAGGGGGCCTCGACAGCGCCCCCTGGAACGGGATCCGAACACTTGTCCATAAATCAGACACGCTTGCATGTAATAATATGAAACTCGGTACACATATAGACCTCATCGGGCCGAACAACTTTCGTGCTCTAAGTTTTACGCCAGACCAACAGGAAGTCAGCTATTATGGGTTGTTTGGAAACGCATGCTGTGGAATTTGATGTACTCCTCCTAGGAAATTCATCCATTCGCCTCCAAACTCGGTCGGCATGAAGTCAAGACATTGAGGATGCTAAATTGCGGACGGATTTTTGATATCTCGAACGGTTTGGCCGTGGCAAGGAAACGAATTTATGGCGAATAATTCAAACAGAAAGTGTGTTATAACTTCTGCATACATTAACTGATCTTCATGAAACTTCAGCAGTGTGTTAGTTGTAAGAGGCTGATCACATGGATGTGACATTTGTGAGTCAAAGTTATAGCGCCACCAACTGGCAGCAGAAAGTGTGTCACTTTCAAAATGCTTTGAAATCACCCTCTTATTTTTACCCGATTTGCTTAACTTTATGTGTATAATGTAGACACACGGCAGATGTAGACCTGTGAAAGGATTATTGATATCTTAGATACTGTTGCCGTGGCAACGCATTAAACTTTAATTTTCTTTTCGGATGCTTTTGAGACTCTTCACATGCTTGAAAATGCATGAAACTCGACAGACACATCACATTTATTATCCAGTAGACATGTGCAAAGTTTCAGAAACGGGCGTGGTGAAATGGCTCAGTAGCGCCACCTTTAGTCAAAAATGGGGGCTTAGTTTTTCCTAGAATCACAAAACTTGGTAGGTGTATTGTTCTTATCAAGCCGGACAACTTTCTAATTTACAGTCATAACCTCAGACCACCAGGAACTCAGATATTTTGGTTTGAATGTGGATTTTCTGGAGAATTTTCTCTCTCTCTGTCTGTCTCTGTGTTTGTGAGGGGTGGGAGGGATTTGTCTGTTGAGTTTAATGTTTGTTTTCAAGGTTTCAGGGGCTTTTGGGACCCTTAACGTGCTCGAAAACTCTTGAAACTTTGCACACAGGTCAGAACCCACGGCCATCAGGGCCGGGCTGAAGCTGGTACCCGGGCGTGGCTGGGGGGCTCAACAGCGCCCCCTTGAACGGGGTTCTAAAACTTGGTCCATATATCAAACACGCTTGCATGAATTAATATGAAACTCGGTACACATATAGATCTCATTGTGCCGAACAACTTTCTCCCGGTCAAGTTTTACGCCAGCTCAACAGGAAGTCGGCTATTATGGGTTGTTTGGAAAACGCTTGCTGTGGAATGTGAAATACTCCTCCAAGAGAATTCACTGTGGCCCCTCCAAACTCGTTGTACATGTAGTCAAGACTTTGAGGATGCTAAATTGCGGACGGATTTTTGATATCTCGAACGGTTTGGCCGTGGCGAGGAATCGAATTTATGGCGAGAAAAGAGAAACACGAAGTGGAATAACTTCTGCATACATTAACTGATCTTGATGAAACTTCAGCAGTGTGTTCGTGGTAAGAGGCTGATCAGATGGATGTAACTATTGTGAGTCAAAGTTATAGCGCCACCAACTGGCAGCAGGAAGTGTGTCACTTTCAACATGCTTTTGACAAAAGTGGGGGGGTTAGTTTTAACTACAGTAAAGAAAAAATAGTTTGTATATTGTTCTCATCAAGCCGGACAACTTTCTAATTTACATTCAATAGCTCTGGCCATCAGGAAGTCAGCTATTTTGGTCTGAATGTGATTTTTTTTGCTAAATCAGCCTCTGAATTTTTAGCCACTCCTCTTAAACTATTCATTTTATTCGTACCAAACTTTTTCAACATGATGAAACTACATTAAATATGCTAAATTGTGAATGGATAATAAATATCTTAAACGGTTTTGCTATGGCGAGGGATTAAAGTAATGTCCAAAAAGGAAACACTAAAAATCTTCTAAAAATGTAATTATATACCATTTATTTCTATATAAAAGTATACAAATATCGAACTAAACCCATTTTATTCTGTTTTTGCAATTCAAGAAGAATGAAAAAGTTAAAACAGGCTATTTAGTGCTATTTGGTTCAACAAAAAAGCAAACATAGGGCTATACTGCCCTCTTGTGTCCAAAAGGACATCAAAATAGTATATAAAACTTTTTACCAGGTAGGCCAATATTGTATTTAAATATACATTTATTAGGTATGTGTCTGAGGATATTTTCCCACCGGTTAATCGACGTGTGACACGAGTGGGTGCTTTTAAATCGCTAATATAATAGTGAAAGAAAAATAATGATAATGTTGCACACACAAATCACACACATGTGGGAAAGAATAAACAACACTAAACCGCCATTAGGTGTCGCCAGGCATCCATCTTAATAAGCGAGTCAGTGATTCATTCGTTCAAACGATTCGTTCGAATGAGTCGATCATGATTAAGACAGATGTTTATGGATTGATCATTCAATCTTTGAGTCAACCGATTCGTTAAAAATGCTGAATCGTTCAGTTATGAGAAAACACGTGATAAGTGATGGTTCTGCCGTGATCTTTGTTTAACTATTTTCGCTGCTGAAACAGAACAAAAACAGTCAACATTGCATCTAAAATGTAAGTGACTTAATTGTAACTGTTTATTTGTATGAAATCTAGGGGTGGGAGAAAAAAATTATTCTTAGATGCATCGCGATGCGGACGTGGACGATTCTGAATCGATTCACAAATGTCAAAAAATCGATTCTCTAAAAAAATATTTTTCTAATAACGTAATATTGACGGAAGGCAAAAGGCGGAACTCTAAGCGGACGTGCGTGCAGTCTGTGGCGCGCACATAACAGAGAAGTTTCTTCTGCTCACCAAGGCTGCATATATTTGATTAAAAATACAAACAAAAACAGTAATATTGTAAAATATTATTCCAATTTAAAACAGCTGCTTTCTATTTTAATATATTTTAAACTGTTATTTATTCCTGTGATCAAAGCTGAGTTTTCAGCATCATTACTCCAGTCGTCACTGTCACATGATCCTTCAGAAATTATTCTAATATGATGATTGATACTCAAGAAACATTCATTATTATTTTAAATGTCGAAAACAGTTGTGTACAGTCTTTGATGAATAGAAAGTTCAAAAGAACAGCATTTATCTGAAATCTAAAGCTTTTGTAACGTTAAACACTACCGCTCAAAAGTTTTGGGTTAGTAATAATTAAAATTTTATTTTTGGGGTAAATAAATAAAATAAATCAGTACTTTTATTTATGAAGGATGAGTTAAACTGATCAACAGTTACAGTAAAGACATTTATAATGTTAAAAATATATATATTTGAAATATATGCTGTTCTTTTGAACTAACATTCATCAAAGCATTTTGAAAAAAAAAATCTGTACACAACTGTTTTCAACATTGAAAATAATAATGAATATTTATTGAGCATCAATCATCATATTAGTATGATTTCTGAAGGATCATGTGACACTGAAGACTGGAGTAATGATGCTGAAAACTCAACTTTGATCACAGAAATGAATTACTATGTAAAATATTTAAAAATTGAAAACAGCTGTTTTAAATTGGAATAATATTTCACAATATTACTGTTTTTGTTTGTATTTTTAATCAATAAATGCAGCCTTGGTGAGCAGAAGAGACTTCTCCTAAAAACATTAAAAATCTTACTGACCCCAAACTTTTGAACAATAATATATATATATATATATATATATATATATACATATATATGTATGTGTGTGTATGTATGTATATGTATATATATATATATATATATATATATATATATATATATATATATATATATATATATATATATATATATAAATATAGCTGCGAGCAGCGATGGAGGGCCCAAGCCGGCGGTACCGCCACCCCGGTGCCTTTAGGTAACTAAAGGCACCGGGGTTGCGGTGCCACCGGCTTGGGCCCGTAATCGCTGCTCGCAGCTATATTTATTATTATTATTATTATTTTGTCAACCTTTCGGGCACTTTTGGGGCCCTTAACAAGCTCGAAAACTCTTGAAATTTTGCACACAGGTCAGAACCCGCGGCCATCAGGGCAGGGCTGAAGCTGGTACCCGGGCGTGGCAGGGGGCCTTGACAGCACCCCCTGGAACGGGATCCGAACACTTGTCCATAAATCAGACACGCTTGCATGTAATAATATGAAACCCGGTACACATATAGACCTCATCGGGCCGAACAACTTTCGTGCTCTAAGTTTTACGCCGGCCCAACAGGAAGTCGGCTATTTAGCGTTGTTTGGAAACGCATGCTGTGGAATTTAATGTACTCCTCCTAGGGAATTCATCGATTCGCCTCCAAACTCGGTGTGCATGAAGTCAAGACATTGAGGATGCTAAATTGCGGACGGATTTTTGATATCTCGAACGGTTTGGCCATGGCGAGGAAACGAATTTATGGCGAAAAAAAGAAACAGGAAGTGTGTTATAACTTCTGCATACATTAACTGATCTTGATGAAACTTCAGCAGTGTGTTCGTTGTAAGAGGCCGATCGCACAGATGTGACTATTGTGAGTCAAAGTTATAGCGCCACCAACTGGCAGCAGGAAGTACATCACTATTAAAATGCTTTGAAATCACTGTCTTATTTTTACCAGATTTGCTTCAAACTTTATGTGTACAATGTAGACACACGGCAGATGTAAACCTGTGAAAGGATTATTGATATCTTAGATACTGTTGCCGTGGCAACGCATCAAACTTTAATATTCTTTTTTTATGCTTTTGAGACTCTTAACATACTTGAAATTGCATGAAACTCGACAGACACATCACATTTATTAGCCCGTAGACATGTGCAAAGTTTCAGAAACGGGCGTGGTGAGGGGCTCAGTAGCGCCACCTTTAGTCATAAGTGGGGGGGTTAGTTTTATCAACAGCAACAAAACTTGGTATGTGTATTGTTCTCATCAAGACGGACAACTTTCTAATTTACATGATCTATCTCTGACCAACAGGAAGAGAGATATTTTGGTTTGAATGTGGATTTTCTGAAGAATTTTCTCTCCCTCTCTCTGTGTCTCTGTGTGTGTGAGGGGAGGGGGGATTTGACTATTGCTTTTATATTGTTAATCAAGGTTTCAGGGGCTTTTGGGGTCCTTAACCTGCTCAAAAACTCTTGATACTTTGCACACAAGTCAGAACCCCCTGCCATCAGGGACGGGCTGAAGCTGGTACCCGGGCGTGGCAGGGGGGCTCAACAGCGCCCCCTTGAACGGTGTCCCAAAACTTGGTCCATAGATCAAACACGCTTGCATGAATTAATATGAAACTCGGTACACATATATATCTCATCGGGCCGAACAACTTTCCCCCGGTCAAGTTTTACGCCAGACCAACAGGAAGTCAGCTATTATGGGTTGTTTGGAAACGCATGCTGTGGAATTTGATGTACTCCTCCTAGGAAATTCATCCATTCGCCTCCAATCTCGGTGTGCATGAAGGCAAGACATTGAGGATGCTAAATTGCGGACGGATTTTTGATATCTCGAACGGTTTGGCCGTGGCAAGGAAACGAATTTATGGCGAATAATTCAAACAGGAAGTGTGTTATAACATCTGCATACATTAACTGATCTTGATGAAACTTCAGCAGTGTGTTCGTTGTAAGAGGCCGATCACATGGATGTGACATTTGTGAGTCAAAGTTATAGCGCCACCAACTGGCAACAGGAAGTGTGTCACTTTCATAATGCTTTGAAATCCCCCTCTTATTTTTACCCGATTTGCTTAAAACTTTATGTGTATAATGTAGACACACGGCAGATGTAGACCTGTGAAAGGATTATTGATATCTTAGATACTGTTGCCGTGGCAACGCATTAAACTTTAATTTTCTTTTCGGATGCTTTTGAGACTCTTCACATGTTTGAAAATGCATGAAACTCGACAGACACATCACATTTATTATCCAGTAGACATGTGCAAAGTTTCAGAAACGGGCGTGGTGAAATGGCTCAGTAGCGCCACCTTTAGTCAAAAATGGGGGCTTAGTTTTTCCTAGAATCACAAAACTTGGTAGGTGTATTGTTCTCATCAAGCCGGACAACTTTCTAATTGACAGTTATTAGCTATGACCAACAGGGTGTCGGATATTTTGGTCTGAATATGGATTTTTTGCTAAATCAGCCTCTGAGTTTTTAGTTGCTCCTCCTAAAAGGTTTATTTTATTCCCACCAAACTTTTTCAACATGATTAAAATATATTAATGATGCAAAATTGTAAACGGATATTGAATATCTCAAACGGTTTTGCTATGGCGAGGGATTAAATTTATGTCAAAAAGGAAGCAGGAAACATCTCAACATAACTTCTAAAAATGTAATTATACACCATTTATTTTTATGTAAAATGATACAAATATTAGAACTAAACCCATTTTATTCTGTTTTTGCAATTCAAGGAGTATGAAAAAGTTAAAAACAGGCTATTTAGTGCTATTTGGTTCAACAAAAAATCAAACATAGGGCTATACTGCCCTCTTGTGTCCAAAATGATATTAAAATAGTATATAAAACGTTTTACTAGGTAGGCCTATTGTATTTAAATATAAATTTATTAGGTATATGACTGTGAGGATATTTTCCCATCGGTTAATCGACGTGTGACACGAGCGGCTGCTTTTAAATCGCTAATATAAAAGTGAAAGTAAAAAACGGAGGTCCGCACGGACATTGATAATGGTGCACGTTGGAAAAAATGATACTTTTAAACATAACACTAAACCGCCATCAGGTGTCACCAGGCGACCATCTTAATGAGCAAGTCATTGATTCATTCGTTCAAACGATTCGTTCGAATGACTGAGTCATTCATGATTGAGACAGATGTTTATGGATTGACCATTGAATCTTTGAGTCAACCGATTCGTTTCAAAATGCTGAATCATTAAGTAATGAGAAAACAAGTTGCTGTGAGATGCACGATGGTTCTGCTGATCTTTGTTTAACTATTTTTGCTGCTGAAACAGAACAAAAACAGTCAATATTGCATCTAAAATGTAAGTGACTTAATTGTAACTGTTTATTAACCTGTTGTATGAAATCAATGTCACAGTTTCAATTGTGATTGTATTCAGGAAATAGTTGCCTACACGTCAAATGAGGTTGCTTAACTCTTATCATATGTTAGAAAATATATAAAAAACTCCATATTTGTAATTTTTATAGTCAGTATGTTGTTAACTGCGTTGCGTTTTTGTGTGCTGCGCTCATTTGTTTACAATTCTCCTGGAGAAGCTGCATGAGCCTCAGCAGGGCAACCTTGTTACTATTGATCAGTAATACATTTATTATGAACTGCTGATTGCAACTTAAAATGAATGTAATGAAATTAGAATAATCTCTCGTTTTAGTGATTCCCAAGTTATTTTTTTGTTATTGACGTTCTAATCAGGCTATACTCTGGTCGGGCAAGTAAAATTCTCTTTCAGGTAGGCCTATTGTATTTATATATAAATATATTAGGGATGTGACTGTGATAAAATTTTCCCACCAGTTAATCGACGTGTGACACCGCTGAGGGCTTTTAAATCGCTAACTTAAAAGCGAAAGTAAAATACAGACGTCCGCACAGACATTGATAATGGTGCGGAGTAGAGCGAGCATTTTCAATGTATGCCTACGGAAGTAGGAATGAACTTAAACATTTTATTTATGTTTTTATGTGTCCACTGTTCAACCGCAACCGCGTCACACACACACACATTCCAGAACTGCAATCTTGACATCGCAGCCTGTTCATTATAGCCCTAATACAATATAATAATAAAAATAGTCAACCTAACATATACGAATTACACTGCTCTGTTTAAATAGTCAGTAGTACAATTTGTACCATTCACAGTAAGCAGAGCTCCACTGTGATGTTTCCAAGCACATTTTTGCGCGTGTGAAGAGGATGATTTTTTCTATCGATATTGGAACATGAGTGAAGTACAAAGCCTATAATAAAGAACAGTTTAGCATCCAAATGCATCGCAAATATTGACATTTTTTATTCTAATGAGAGAGTTACGTGAGACCAACACTGCTTACTTTCGTTTTTATTTTTACATTAAATTTAAAGGATTTGTTGTGGAATATTTTGAGTGTATCATAAAATCAGAATAAGGTAAGACAAGTAATATTTTCTGTCTTATATATACAGTATATGTGTGTGTGTGTGTAAATATACATATATATATATATATATATATATACATACATAGATAGAAAGATATATATATATATATATATATATATATATATATATATATAAATATAGCTGCGAGCAGCGATGGAGGGCCAAAGCCGGCGGCACCGCCATCCCCGGTGCCTTTAGGTTACTAAAGGCACTGGGGTTGCGGTGCCACCGGCTTGGGCCCGTAATCGCCACTCTCAGCTATATTTAGGGGTTCAAGCACGAAGTGCTGAAACCCT
Source organism: Scardinius erythrophthalmus (assembly GCF_964197995.2). Classification (NCBI taxonomy): domain Eukaryota; kingdom Metazoa; phylum Chordata; class Actinopteri; order Cypriniformes; family Leuciscidae; genus Scardinius; species Scardinius erythrophthalmus. Next base: position 54,639 of record NW_028296423.1, read on the forward strand.
ATTGTAATTGTGCTGATTTTTATTATTATTATTATTATTATTATTATTATTCCGCCGTAAAACGCATCGTGCAGCCCAAACCGTAAGAGCTGGAACTTTGAAACTTTGACAGATGGTAGTACAAAAATCGAGGAAAGGTTCAGAGATTATGACCCCGATTGGCCCATAGGTGGCGCTATAACAACCAAAAGCGCGAAACTGCTCATAACTCCTAGACCGTATGTCGTAGACTCAAGTGTATTATATCATTGGAAAGCTGGACGCCTGACGAACAAAACGTATATCTCCGATTTAATTTCCGCCATGATAGATTTTCCGCCATTTTGAATTTTGTCAAAAATCTACTTTTGCGAACTAGTCCCTGGTTTTTTGCCCGATTGGAACCAAACTAGTGCAGAAATGTTCTCTGGAGACTGAATATCAATAATTATTGATTTATTTATGATCGACAATTATTGGAAGGGCCTAATTTACTAAAATGGCTATAACTCCCGATGTAAATGAAGTATCTTCACCAAACTTGGTACACATGTGTATGAGCTTACTCTGGGGTCACAGTAAAAAAATCGCGACGATTGGCCTCATGGTGGCGCTATAAAATGAAAAAAACATAAAACAGGCTATAACCACCTGACCGTTAGTCCGATTGACTTGAAAATTGGTATGCAGTGTCTTGGTCCAAGGTGCCATGTATGTCTATGAGGACATTGGCGTATCTCAAAAAACATGGCCGCCATTGGCCAACGAAGTTTGAGCACCTATTAGACAAGGTTAACGGAGGCCGATCGGAACGAAACTCAATGGGCATGTTCGGCTCATGGCCCTAAAGGTCTGTAAGAATTTTGAAAGAAATCGGCCACTAGTTGGCGCTAACGAGTTTTACGGCTCTGTAATCACGTGGTGTTACAAATATCCACACAATATGCATATCATTTGATAGATCTCCTCATCCTGAACAACTTTGCCTCAAGAACCATTGCTGTCAATCAAACTGTTCATTAATTATTCATTAATATGTTAAAAACCTACTTTTGCGAACTAGTCCTAGGTTTTTTGCCCGATCGGAACCAGACCAGTCTAGGACAATTCTCTGGACTCTCTAGATCAATAATTATCAAAAAAAAGTTGAACTTTTGCATTTGGATGGCTGTAATAGGGTAATTTATAAAATGGGCGTGTCAAAATACATTAAAAAGCCTATAAATCCTAAATAAAAACTCAGAACTTCACAAAAATTGGTCAGCATATGTGACATAACATCATTAACAAGCATGAAAAATTCTATGGAGATCGGACGATAGGTGGCGCTATAACTGTTAAAAAGCTTTAAAATCATATATTTCCTATGGTAAACTGCCTGTATTGGCTGTAAATGGTCTTTTCCATCTCTGATCATATAATTTTCATATCATAATGTTCAAAACTAGTGCAATACAATTCTCTGGACTCACTAGATCAATAATTGTCAGAAAAAGTTGAACTACTTCATTTGGATAGCTATAATAGGTTCACTTCAAAATCTGGCCTTTACCCAGTGTCCCCGAAAGCCTATATCTCTTTAATCAATGCTCAGACCTTCTTAAAAACAAGTCAGAACGTGTGAAATATCACCCTGAACAAGCATGAAAATTTTCAGACAGATCGGACAAAATTTGCCTCTATAACAGTTAAAAAGGTGAAAATGATATGAATTAATGGCATGTTAAGCCAATAAGTGGTATTTTACTGCCCCCTGCTGTTTAAAATAGTCATTTTCTCATATTGGTATTGGTATCAGCCATGGTAAATCATGATAAATGATGGTGTGTGTGTGTGTGTGTGTGTGTGTGTGTGTGTGTGGTACAAATATAACAAAGGTTTTATTTTCCAACATGAAAACAAACATAACAGAGTGTTAGTGCACAAACAATAACCGACAATGATAATGGATGAGAGGGGAACTTAAATACACAGATCAAGACAAGGACAACAGGTGACGGTTATGATGATGAGGAGCAGGTGATGATGAGGAGGGTGATGAGGAGCAGGTGCAGGTGATGACGACAGATGGTGAATGTGATGAAGACAGAAGGTGAATGTGATGAAGGTGAATGTGACACCAATATCACTGAAACATTTGTGTGTGTGTGTGTGTGTGTGTGTGTGTGTGTGTGTGTGTGTGTGTGTGTGTAGCATTATTGTGTGTAGCATATGTAGCAAGTATGCATTATTGAGTTAACATGGAAACACTGGTTTGCTTTAGTGCAGAAAACTGGTCAAAATCATGAGGTTTAAAGTGAAAGTGAGCCAATAAGTGGTCTTCTACTGCCCTCTGCTGGCCATTCTACTTAATTAAATTTTTCCACATGTGCTTGCATTTATACTTGAATACACACTAAAAATCACTTATATAGCAATAACTATTATAACATAATCATATTTTGTCAGTGTTAATCACTTTATTTGCACTGACACTTCAAATAATTGCTAGTAATGTGGTAAATCATGGTAAATCATGGTTAACTATGCTGTGTGTGTGTGTGTGTGTGTGTGTGTGTGTGTGTGTGTGTGTGTGTGTGTAAGCATGCATTGAGTTAACATGGATAAACTGGTTTGCTTTAGTGCAGAAAACTGGTTTAAAGTGAAAGTGAGCCAATAAGTGGTCTTCTACTGCCCTCTGCTGGCCATTCTACTTATTAATGAAATATTTCAACATGTGCTTGCATTCATACTTGAATACACACTAAAAAAATCACTTATATAGCAATAACTATTATAACACAATCATATTTTGTCAGTGTTAACCACTTTATTTGCACTGACACTTCAAATAATTGCTAGTAATGTGATAAATCAGGCTAGAAACATGGTAAATCAAAGTAAATAATCCTAGATTGTCGTTTATCTCCTGGTAAATAATACTAGAACGTGGTATATCATGGTAAATCATGGTTAACTATGCTGTGTGTGTATGTGTGTGTGTGTGTGTGTGTGTGTGTGTGTGTGTGTGTGTGTGTGTGTGTGTAAGCATGCATTGAGTTAACATGGAAAAACTGGTTTGCTTTAGTGCAGAAAACTGGTTTAAAGTGAAAGTGAGCCAATAAGTGGTCTTCTACTGCCCTCTGCTGGCCATTCTACTTAATAATGAAATATTTTACATGTGCTTTTGCATTCATACTTGGACACACACTAAAAATCACGTATATAACTAACTATTATAACACAATAATATTTTGTCAGTGTTCATCACCTCATTTGCACTGACACTTCACATATTTGCTAGTAATGTGGTTAATCATGCTAGAAACATTGTAAATCATAGTAAATAATACTGAAATGAGGTGTATCAAGGTAAATCATGCTAGAATCCTAATAAATCATTCTGGAACATGGTATATGATAGTAAATCATGCTAGAATCATATTAAATAATTCTAGAATGTGGCAAATCGTTGTGGGAGGAGCCTATTTTACTCAAATGGCTATAACTCAAGAAGTAAATGAGATATCTTCACCAAACTCAGTACACATGTGTATGGGTTCAATTTGAGGTCACAGTAAACAATTCTATGGAGATCGGAGCATAGGTGGCGCTATAACTGTTAAAAAGCTTTAAAACCATATATATCCCATGGCAAATTGCCTGTATTGGCTGTAAATGGTCTTTTCCATCTATTATGTCAGTGGTTACATGCTTGCTAAATAAATCTTAATAACTTTTGATGCTTTTGTGCTTAAATGCCTTAAAGGCCTTAACTGCTTGAACCCCGAAAAATGCTGCTTGCAGCTTTAATTATTATTGTTGTTCAAGGGTTCAGGGGCTTTTGGGACCCTTAACAGACTCAAAAACTCATGAAACTTTGCACACAGGTCAGAACCCGCGGCCATTAGGGCCGGGCTGAAGCTGGTACTCGGGCGTGGCAGGGGGGCTCGACAGCGCCCCCTAGAACACAATCTTAAATCTTGGACACATACAAGAACGTATTAGTATGAAACTCGGTACACATATAGATCTCATCGGGCCGAACAACTTTCGCACTCTAAGTTATTAGCTCTGCCCAACAGGAAGTCAGCTATTATGGGTTGTTTGAAAAACGCATGCTGTGGAATTTAATGTACTCCTCCTAGGGAATTGATCCGATCCCCACCAAACTCGGTCAGCATGAAGTCAAGACATTGAGGATGCTAAATTGCGGACGGATTTTTGATATCTCGAACGGTTTGGCCGTGGCGATGAAACGAATTTATAGCGAGAAAAGATAAACAGGAAGTGAGTTATAACTTCTGCATACATTAACTGATCTTGATGAAACTTCCGCAGTGTGTTCGTTGTAAGAGGCCGATCACATGGATGTGACTATTGTGAGTCAAAGTTATAGCGCCACCAACTGGCAGCAGGAAGTGTGTCACTTTCAAAATGCTTTGAAATCATCCTCTTATTTTTACCCGATTTGCTTCAAACTTTATGTGTATAATGTAGACACACGGCAGATGAAGACCTGTGAAAGGTTTATTGATATCTTAAATACTGTTGCCGTGGCAACGCATCAAACTTTAATATTCTTTTCAGATGCTTTTGAGACTCTTAACATACTTGAAATTGGATGAAACTCGACAGACACATCACATTTATTATCCAGTAGACATGTGCAAAGTTTCAGAAACGGGCGTGGTGAGGAGCTCAGTAGCGCCACCTTTAGTCAAAAATGGGGGCTTAGTTTTAAGTAGAGTCACAAAAATCATTATGTATATTGTTCTCATCAAGCCGGACAACTTTCTAATTTATAGTCATAAGCTGTGACCAACAGGAAGTGAGATATTTTGGTTTGAATGTGATTTTTTGGAGAATTCTCTCCCTCTCTCTCTCTGCCTCTGCGTCTCTGTGTGTGTGAGGGGTGGGGGGATTTGTCTTTTGAGTGAGATTTGTTTAAAATTCCTGTTTTTCAAGGTTTCAGGGGCTTTTGGGGCCTTTAACGTGCTCGAAAACTCTTGAAACGTTGCACACAGGTCAGAACCCACGGCCATCAGGGCCGGGCTGAAGCTGGTACCCGGGCGTGGCAGGGGGGCTCAGCAGCGCCCCCTGGAATGGGATCCGAACACTTGTCCATAAATCAAACACACTTGCATGTAATGATATGAAACTCGGTACACATATAGATCTCATCGGGCCGAACAACTTTCGTGCTCTAAATTTTACGCCAGCCCAACAGGAAGTCGGCAATTATGGGTTGTTTGGAGAACGCTTGCTGTGGAATTTGAAACACTTCTCCTAGAAAATTAATTAAATCGCCACCAAACTCGGTGTGCATGAAGTCAAGACATTGAGAATGCTAAATTGCGGACGGATTTTTGATATCTCAAACGGTTTGGCCGTGGCGAGGACACGAATTTATGGCGAGAAAAGAGAAACACGAAGTGTTATAACTTCTGCACACATTAACTGATCTTGATGAAACTTCAGCAGTGTGTTCTTGGTAAGAGGCCGATCAGATGGATGTGACTATTGTGAGTCAAAGTTATAGCGCCACCAACTGGCAGCAGGAAGTGTATCACTTTCAAAATGTTTTTGACAAAAGTGGGGGGGTTAGTTTTACCCACAATTACAAAAATCAGTACGTATATTGGTCTCATCGAGCCGGACAACTTTCTAATTTACAGGCATTACCTGCAACCAACAGGAAGTCAGATATTTTGGTCTGAATATGGATTTTTTGTTAAATCAGCCTCTGAGTTTTTAGTTACTCCTCCTAAAAGGTTTATTTTATTCCCACCAAACTTTTACAACATGATAAAAATATATTAATGATGCTAAATTGTAAACGGATATTGAATATCTCAAACGGTTTTGCTATGGTGAGGGATTAAATTAATGTCAAAAAGGAAGCAGGAAACATCTCATAACTTCTAAAAATGTAATTATACACCATTTGTTTTTATATAAAATTATACAAATATTAGAACTAAACCTATTTTATTCTGTTTTTGCAATTCAAGAAGTATGAAAAAGTTAAAAACAGGCTATTTAGTGCTATTTGGTTCAACAAAAAAGCAAACATAGGGCTATACTGCCCTCTTGTGTCCAAAAGGATATCAAAATAGTATATAAAACGTTTTACTAGGTAGGCCTATTGTATTTAAATATAAATTTATTAGGTATATGACTGTGAGGATATTTTCCCATCGGTTAATCGACGTGTGACACGAGCGGGTGCTTTTAAATTGCTAACTATAGTATACTATATACTAGTAAAATACAGACGTCCGCACAGACATTGATAATGGTGCGGAGTAGAGCGAGCATTTTCAATGTATTCCTATGGATGTAGGAATTAACTAAAACATTTTATTTATGTTTTTGTGTCCACTGTTCAACCGCAACCGCGTCACACACACACACACATTCCAGAATTGCAATCTTGACATCGCAGCCTGTTCATTATAGCCCTAATACAATATAATAATAAAAATAGTCAACCTAACATAAACGAATTACACTGCTCTGTTTAAATAGTCAGTAGTACAATTTGTACCATTCACAGAAAGCAGAGCTCCACTGTGATGTTTCCAAGCACATTTTTGCGCGTGTGAAGAGGATGATTTTTTCCATCGATATTGGAACATGAGTGAAGTACAAAGCCTATAATAAAGAATAGTTTAGCATCCAAATACATCGCAAATATTGAAACATTTTGATTCTAATGAGAGGGTTACGTGAGACCAACACTAGGGTGCATCAAAAAACACAATTCTTGAATTTTGATATGGCTGGGTGCTAAAAATGTTCCAATATATGTAGAAACAACACATGCAAAATATTTGTCCAGTACATGATGATTTAGGGGTGCCACCGCACATCTGTTTTTGTTGGATAAAGTGCTTAACAGTGCTCAATGGTCACAATGGAGATCTGAGGTAAACAATACTACAGCTCAAGAAAACTGAGATGATCTTTCTGTTTGAGGTAATCTTTCTGTGTTGGGTGTGTATTATTACATAATTACTATCATATCTGTAATTGTGTCTTTGTATACTTATTTATTATAAGTCATTTAAGTCATATTTATAGGTATTTGGTGCTCATTACATCTAGCTAACGTTAGCTAGCAACAGTTTGCTAACCAGTTAGCTATCTATGTTAGCTAAGCTATTAAACTTAACATCAACAGTATTCTAGAGTGGACACTGTCATATTCAGAGTATACAGTAGGGAGAACAAGTATTTGATACACTGCCGATTTTGCAGGTTTTCCCACTTACAAAGCATGTAGAAGTCTGTAATTTTTATCATAGGTATATTTTAACTGTGAGAGACGGAATAAAACAAAAATTCAGAACCTGTCTAAAAGACACCCGTCCACACGCTCAATCAAACAGACTCCAACCTCTCCACAATGGCCAAGACCAGAGAGCTGTGTAAGGACATAAGGGATAAAATTGTAGACCTGCACAAGGCTGGGATGGGCTACAGGACAATAGGCAAGCAGCTTGGTGAGAAGGCAACAACTGTTGGCGCAATTATTAGAAAATGGAAGAAGTTCTAGGTGACGGTCAATCTCCCTCGGTCTAGGGCACCATGCAAGATCTCACCTTGTGGGGCATCAATGATCATGAAGAAGGTGAGGGATCAGCCCAGAACTACACAGCATGACCTGGTCAATGACCTGAAGAGAGCTGGGACCACAATCTCAAAGAAAACCATTAGTAACACACTACGCCGTCATGGATTAAAATTCTGCAGTGCACGCAAGGTCCTCCTGCTCAAGCCAGCGCATGTCCAGGGCCGTCTGAAGTTTGCCAATGACCATCTGGATGATCCAGAAGAGGAATGGGAGAAGGTCATGTGGTCTGATGAGACAAAAATAGAGCTTTTTGCTCTAAACTCCAGTCCACACGAAGGATGAGTACAACTCCAAAAACACCATCCCAACCGTGAAGCATGGAGGTGGAAACATCATTTTTTGGGGATGCTTTTCTGCAAAGGGGACAAGACGACTGCACCGTATTGAGGGGAGGATGGATGGGGCTATGTATCGCAAGATCTTGGCCAACAACCTCCTTCCCTCAGTAAGAGCATTGAAGATGGGTCGTGGCTGGGTCTTCCAGCATGACAACGACCCGAAACACACAGCCAGGGCAACTAATGAGTAGCTCCGTAAGAAGCATCTTAAGTTCCTGGAGTGGCCTAGCCAGCCTCCAGACCTGAACCCAATAGAAAATCTTTGGAGGAGCTGAAAGTCCATATTGCCCAGCGACAGCCCCGAAACCTGAAGGATCTGGAGAAAGGTCTGTATGGAGGAGAGGGCCAGAATCCCTGCAGTGTGTGCAAACCTGGTCAAGAACTACAGGAAACGTATGATCTCTGTAATTGCAAACAAAGGTTTCTGTACCAAAGTTCTGCTTTTCTGATGTATCAAATACTTTTGTCATGCAATAAAATGCAAATTAATTACTTAAAAATCATACAATGTGATTTTCTGGATTTCTGTTTTAGATTCTGTCACTCACAGTTTGTAGAGTCAACTTTAGAGATCAAAATTACAGACTTCTACATGCTTTGTAAGTGGGAAAACCTGAAAAATCTGCAGTGTATCAAATACTTGTTCTCCCCACTGTAGATGTCTCATGTGTATTAAGAGTAGCATTGTAGTTGTTACAGTAAATTAACAGGGTAAGGCCACATGAACATGTCCCATTGACCTCCATTCATTTTGTCTATAGGACAAATGAATGGACAATCTTGAAAGTTGAATTCTGAGAAATGCCCAAGTTGCCCAAAGGGTTCAAACAAACAACTTTTACTTTGATAACCCTATAGAACATGTTACTGTATAAAAGTTCACTGTACTCAACATTTCCAGGTCAACCTTTTGGCAATTAGACTAAAAATTGCACATTTTTCGAAATTTCGTCAAAGTTCATGTGTTAGGTGGCACCCCTAAATCTCAATGGAATCCCTCAAAACTTTGCAAAAGTCATTTTTATGTTAATTGGAACAAAATGCAATGCCAGCCAAATTGATATTTTAAAATTAAAATTTCCCATTCAAATTTGATGCACCCTAACCAACACTGCTTACTTTCGTTTTTATTTTTACATTAAATTTAAAGGATTTGTTGTGGAATCTTTTGAGTGTATCATAAAATCAGAATAAGGTAAGACAAGTAATATTTTCTGTCTTATATATATATATATATATATATGTATATGTATATGTATATGTATATGTATATGTGTGTGTGTGTGTGTGTATATATATATATATATATATATATATATATATATAGATAGATAGATAGATAGATATTTATATACATATATATATATATATATATATATATGTGTGTGTGTGTATATATATACACAATAAAATATATATATATATATTAATATAGCTGCGAGCAGCGATGGAGGGCCAAAGCCGGCGGCACCGCCATCCCCGGTGCCTTTAGGTAACTAAAGGCTCCGGGGTTGCGGTGCCACCGGCTTGGGCCCGTAATCGCTGCTCGCAGCTATATTTATATATATATATATATTTTATTATTATTATTATTATTTTGTCAATCTTTCGGGCACTTTTGGGGTCCTTAACATGTTCGAAAACTCTTGAAATTTTGCACACACATCAGAACCCGCGGCCATCAGGGCCGGACTGAAGCTGGTACCCGGGCGTGGCAGGGGGGCTCGACAGCGCCCCCTGGAATGGTGTCCGAAAACTTGGTCCATAAATCAAACACACTTGCATATAATAATATGAAACTCAGTACAAATATAGATCTCATCGGGCCGAACAACTTTCATGCTCTAAGTTTTACACCAGCCCAACAGGAAGTCGGTTATTATACGTTATTTGGAAAACGCATACAATGGAATGTGAAATACTCCTCCTAGGGAATTCATCCGATCGCCACCAAACTCTGTGTGAATGAAGTCAAGACATTGAGGATGCTAAATTGCGAACGGATTTTTGATATCTCGAACGGTTTGGCCGTGGCGAGGAAACAAATTTATGGCGAATAATGGGACACAGGAAGTGTGTTGTAACTTCTGCATACATTAACTGATCTTGATTAAACTTCAGAAGTGTGTTCGTTGTAAGAGGCCGATCACATTGATGTGACTATTGTGAGTCAAAGTTATAGCGCCACCAAATGGCAGCAGGAAGTTTGTCATTTTCAAAATGCTTTGAAATCACCCTCTTATTTTTACCCGATTTGCTTCAAACTTTGTGTGTATAATGTAAATACATGGCAGATGTAGACCTGTGAAAGGATTATTGATATCTTAGATACTGTTGCCGCGGCAACGCATCAAACTATAATATTACTTTCGGATGCTTTTGAGACTCTTTGCATGCTTGAAATTGGATGAAACTCGACAGACACATAACACTTATTAGCCAGTAGACATGTGAAAAGTTTCAGAAATGGGCGTGGCAGGTGGGCTCAACAGCGCCACCTTGAACAGGGTCTGAAAACTTGGTCCATATATCAAACACGCTTGCATGAATTTATATGAAACTCGGTACACATATAGATCTCATCAGGCCGAACAACTTTCCCTCTGTCAAGTTTCACGCCAGCCCAACAGGAAGTCGGCTATTATGGGTTGTTTGGAAAACGCTTGCTGTGGAATGTGAAGTACTCCTCCTAGAGAATTCATCCCATCCCCACCAAACTCGGTGTGCATGAAGTCAAGACATTGAGGATGCTAAATTGCGGACGGATTTTTGATATCTCGAACGGTTTGGCCGTGGCGAGGAAACGAATTTATGGCGAGAAAAGAGAAACACGAAGTGGAATAACTTCTGCATACATTAACTGATCTTGATGAAACTTCAGCAGTGTGTTCGTGGTAAGAGGCCGATCAGATGGATGTAACTATTGTGAGTCAAAGTTATAGCGCCACCAACTGGCAGCAGGAAGTGTGTCACTTTCAACATGCTTTTGACAAAAGTGGGGGGGTTAGTTTTACCAACAGTTACAAACATCAGTATATATATTGGTCTCACCGAGCCGGACAACTTTCTAATTTACAGTCATTAGCTCAGAGCAAAAGGAAGTCAGATATTTTGGTTTGAATGTGGATTTTTTGGATATTTCAGACTCTGAGTTTTTAGCTACTCTTCCAAACTGGCTTATTTTATTCACACCAAACTTTTTCAAAATGATGAAAATACATTAAAGATGCTAAATTGTGAACGGATATGGAATGTGAAATACTCCTCCTAGGGAATTCATCCGATCGCCACCAAACTCTGTGTGAATGAAGTCAAGACATTGAGGATGCTAAATTGCGAACGGATTTTTGGTATCTCGAACGGTTTGGCCGTGGCGAGGAAACAAATTTATGGCGAATAATGGGACACAGGAAGTGTGTTGTAACTTCTGCATACATTAACTGATCTTGATTAAACTTCAGAAGTGTGTTCGTTGTAAGAGGCCGATCACATTGATGTGACTATTGTGAGTCAAAGTTATAGCGCCACCAAATGGCAGCAGGAAGTTTGTCATTTTCAAAATGCTTTGAAATCACCCTCTTATTTTTACCCGATTTGCTTCAAACTTTGTGTGTATAATGTAAATACATGGCAGATGTAGACCTGTGAAAGGATTATTGATATCTTAGATACTGTTGCCGCGGCAACGCATCAAACTATAATATTACTTTCGGATGCTTTTGAGACTCTTTGCATGCTTGAAATTGGATGAAACTCGACAGACACATAACACTTATTAGCCAGTAGACATGTGAAAAGTTTCAGAAATGGGCGTGGCAGGTGGGCTCAACAGCGCCACCTTGAACAGGGTCTGAAAACTTGGTCCATATATCAAACACGCTTGCATGAATTTATATGAAACTCGGTACACATATAGATCTCATCAGGCCGAACAACTTTCCCTCTGTCAAGTTTCACGCCAGCCCAACAGGAAGTCGGCTATTATGGGTTGTTTGGAAAACGCTTGCTGTGGAATGTGAAGTACTCCTCCTAGAGAATTCATCCCATCCCCACCAAACTCGGTGTGCATGAAGTCAAGACATTGAGGATGCTAAATTGCGGACGGATTTTTGATATCTCGAACGGTTTGGCCGTGGCGAGGAAACGAATTTATGGCGAGAAAAGAGAAACACGAAGTGGAATAACTTCTGCATACATTAACTGATCTTGATGAAACTTCAGCAGTGTGTTCGTGGTAAGAGGCCGATCAGATGGATGTAACTATTGTGAGTCAAAGTTATAGCGCCACCAACTGGCAGCAGGAAGTGTGTCACTTTCAACATGCTTTTGACAAAAGTGGGGGGGTTAGTTTTACCAACAGTTACAAACATCAGTATATATATTGGTCTCACCGAGCCGGACAACTTTCTAATTTACAGTCATTAGCTCAGAGCAAAAGGAAGTCAGATATTTTGGTTTGAATGTGGATTTTTTGGATATTTCAGACTCTGAGTTTTTAGCTACTCTTCCAAACTGGCTTATTTTATTCACACCAAACTTTTTCAAAATGATGAAAATACATTAAAGATGCTAAATTGTGAACGGATATTAAACATCTCAAACGGTTTTGCTATAGTTAGGGACTAAAGAAAAGTACAAAAATGAAACACTAAAAGCCTCATCTTCTAAAAATGTAATTATACACCATTTATTTCTATATAAAAGTATACAAATATCACAACCAAACCCATTTTATTCTTTTTTTTTTCAATTTAATAATTATTTATAAGTTTAAAAATAGTAATTGTACTATTTAGTCCCATAAAAGTCAAGTCATACATAGGGCTATACTGCCCTCTTGTGTTCAAAATCAGGTAGGCCTATTGTATCTACATAAAAATATACTAGGTATGTGATGGTGAGAATATTTTACCACCGGTTAATCGACGTGTGACACCGCTGTGGGCTTTTGAATCGCCAACTTAAAAACGAAAGTAAAATATGTTCGTCCTCACTGACATTGATAGTGGTTGAGCGGGCGTTTCAAATGAATTCCTATTGAAGTAGGAATTAACTGAACAACGATCGCTCTGTTCTGCTCGTTGCTCGTCGTGGATGCGCACCATTATGAATTCCCGTGCAGCCATGAGCATTTTAGTTTAATTTTAAAATTAGCGCCTTTCGGGGGGTGGATTGCTTGAAATTATTTTACAAAAGCACAATGTTGTGTTTTATTGCGACTGTACACAAATATAAGTTAACACTTTGCAGTTTGAATGTCGTCCTGTATAATGACGGAGTATGTTTTTATGTGTCCACTGTTCCATCGCGCCCACGCCACACACACACACACACACACAAACGGTTTACTATCTTTGTGGGGACTCTCCATAGATTAATGGTTTTTATACTGTACAAACTGTGTATTCTATCTCCTCACACTAACCCTACCCCTAAACCTACCTATCCCAGAAAACTTTCTGCATTTTTACATTTCCAAAAAAACTCATTCTGTATGATTTATAAGGTTGTTTAACCATGGGGACCTCTATTTAGGTCCCCACTGTGACACGAGTCCCCATGAGTCTGTGTGCATTCAGGCTGAAGTCCCCACCGGGATAGAAAAACATAAACACACATACACACACACACACACACACACACACACACACACACACACACACACACACACACACACACACACACACACACACACACACATTCCAGCATTGCAATCTTGACATCGCAGCCTGTTCATTATAGCCTTCATAAAATATAATAATAAAATAGTCAACCTAACATATAAAAATTACACTGCTCTAAATAGTCAGTAGTACAATTCGTATATTCACAGTAAGCACTGCTCCACTGTGATGTTTCCAAGCACATTTTTGCGCGTGTGAAGAGGATGATTTTTTCCATTGATATTGGAACACGAGTGAACACGAGTGAACACAAAAGTGTTTCGTCCATATATCAAACACGCTTGCATGAATTAATATGAAACTCGGTACACATATAGATCTCATCGGGCCGAACAACTTTCGTGCTCTAAGTTTTACGCCTGCCCAACAGGAAGTCGGCTATTATGGGTTGTTTGTAAAACGCATGCTTTGGAATTTGATGTACTCCTCCTAGGAAATTCATCCATTCGCCTCCAAACTCGGTGTGCATGAAGTCAAGACATTGAGGATGCTAAATTGCGGACGGATTTTTGATATCTCGAACGGTTTGGCCATGGCGAGGAAACAAATTTATGGCGAGAAAATAGAAACAGGAAGTGTGTTATTACTTCTGCATACATTAACTGATATTGATGAAACTTCAGCAGTGTGTTCGTTGTAATAGGCCGATCACATGGATGTGACCTTTGTGAGTCAAAGTTATAGCGCCACCAACTGGCAGCAGGAAGTGTGTCACTTTCAAAATGCTTTTGACAAAATGGGGGGGGGGGGTTACTTTTACCCACAGTTGCAAAAATCAGTACATATATTGGTCTCATCGAGCCGGACAACTTTCTAATTCACAGTCATTAGCTCCGACCAACAGGAAGTCAGATATTTTGTTTTGAATGTGGATTACTTTGCAAAATCAGCCTCTGAATTTTTACCCACTCCCCTTAAGTGGTTTATTTTATTCACACCAAAATTTTTCAACATGATGAAAATACATTTAAGATGCTAAAGTGTGAACGGAAATTAAATATCTCAAACGGTTTTGCATTTAGCATGCATAGTTTAGCATCCTATGATAAAGAATAGTTTAGCATAGTGTAACTAAAGGCACAAGGGTGGCGGTGCCACCGGCTTGGGTCCGCAATCTCTGCTCGCAGCTATATATATATATTTTTTTTTTTGACTTTCGGGCACTTTTGGGGTCCTTAACATGCTCAAAAACTCTTGAAACTTTGCACACAGGTCAGAACCCGCGGCCATCAGGGCCGGGCTGAAGCTGGGACACGGGCGTGGCAGGGAGGCTCGACAGCGCCCCCTGGAACGGGGTCCAAAAACTTGGTCCATAAATCAAACACGCTTGCATGTAATAATATGAAACTCGGTACACATATAGATCTCATCGGGCCGAACAACTTTCATGCTCTAAGTTTTACGCCAGCCCATCAGGAAGTCGGCTATTATGGGTTGTTTGGAAACGCATGCTCAGGAATTTGAAACACTTCTACTAGTAAATTCACCCAATCGCCTCCAAACTCGGTGTGCATGAAGTCAAGACATTGAGGATGAAAAATTGCCAGGGGATTTTTGATATCTCGAACGGTTTGGCCGTGGCGAGGAAACGAATTTATGGCAAATAAGGGACACAGGAAGTGTGTAATAACTTCTGCATACATTAACTGATCTTGATGAAACTTCAGCAGTGTGTTCGTTGTAAGAGGCCAATCACATGGATGTGACTATTGTGAGTCAAAGTTATAGTGCCACCAACTGGCAGCAGGAAGTGTGTCACTTTCAAAATGCTTTGAAATCACCCTCTTATTTTTACCCGATTTGATTCAAACTTTATGTGTATAATGTAAACAAACCGCAGATGTAGACCTGTGAAAGGATTTTTGATATCTTGGATACTGTTGCCGTGGCAACACATCAAACTTCAATATTCTTTTCGGATGCTTTTGAGACTCTTAAGATGATTGAAATTGGATGAAACTCGACAGACACATCACATTTATTAGCCCGTAGACATGTGCAAAGTTTCAGAAACAGGGTGTGGTGAGGGGCTCAGTAGTGCCACCTTTGGTCAAAAATGGGGGCTTAGTTTTACCTAGAGTCACAAAAATCGGTATGTATATTGTTCTCATCGAGCCGGACAACTTTCTAATTTACAGTCATTAGCTACGACCAACAGGAAGTCAGATATTTAGGTTTTGAATGTGTATTTTTGGAGAATTCTCTCTCTCTCTCTGTATCTCTGTGTGTGTGTGTGGGGTGTGGGGGATTTGTCTGTTAGGAGAGATTTGCTTTTATAATTGTTTTTCAAGGTTTCAGGGGCTTTTGGGGCCCTTAACGTGCTCGAAAACTCTTGAAACTTTGCACACAGGTCAGAACCTGCGGCCATCAGGGCCGGGCTGAAGCTGGTACCCGGGCGTGGCAGGGGGGCTCAACAGCGCCCCCTTGAATGGGGTCCGAAAACTTGGTCCATAGATCAAACTAGCTTGCATGAATTAATATGAAACTCGGTACACATATAGATCTCATCGGGCCGAACAACTTTCGCACTCTTAAGTTATACACTAGCCCAACAGGAAGTCAGCTATTATGGGTTGTTTGGAGAACGCTTGCTGTGGAATTTGAAACGTCTCCGGTTACTTAACTGTAACCTTGTTCCCTGAGAAAGCGGAACGAGATGCTGCGCTGCTCAGCGCATTGGGAACATATTTTATCGTGACCAGCTGTGAATATTGTGTATAACACGTCAATGAAATTGACCCGGAGGTAATATAGCCTCGGTCGGTGACGTCATCGGCGCGCCCCCGCGACACGAGGCTATAAGTAGATGAGCCACAGGTGCATCGTCAGGATATTTTGTCTGAAGAGCAGTCCTGGGACATCTTCAGCACGGCAAAGTAGCGCAGCATCTCGTTCCGCTTTCTCAGGGAACAAGGTTACAGTTAAGTAACCGGAGACGTTCCCTTTCGAAAGCTACAATCGATGCTGCGCTGCTCAGCGCATTGGGAACGAGAATACCCACGCCGCCGTGCTTGAACATGTCTGGACTCCCACGGTTGTGCAGGTGTGTTTCACAAGAACGTTAGAAGGTCTAGACATTAGCTTGCGATGTCGACTCAAGGACATGAGAGCCCGGAGTGGCATGAACATCCAAACTATAAAATCTTATGAATGTGTGCGGAGAGGACCAGCCTGCCGCATCACAAATAAACTGCAAGGGGCACCTCTTGCCAAGGCAGCAGAGGAGGCGACCCCTCTGGTGGAGTGAGCCCTTAAAGCCATTGGCGAAGCTTGACCGCGCGCCTCATAGACAAGAGCAATAGCATCCCTGACCCAATGTGACATGGTCCACTTAGTGGCGGCAGTATCAGTTGCGGCCCCCATAACAGACGAAAAGTCGCTCTGACTTACGCTACTAGCTAGTGCGGTGGACGTAGGCCTGAAGATCACGGACTGGACATAGTCTATGAGATCTCTCCTGTTCCGGCGTCGTGAACGGCGGAGAGCAGAAGGCCTCAAGCGTGACAGGATGTATAGCCGAAAAAGGCACCTTAGACAGGTAATCAGGATGAGGATGCAAAATCACTTTCACCATTCCTGGGGCAAAGTCTAAGCAGGGTGGCAAAATCGACAGAGCCTGCATATCCCCAATTCTTTCAAAGAAGTTATTGCCATAAGAAAAAAAACATCTTTAGAGTCAGAAGTTTTCAGATGCTGATTCTAGAGTTTCAAAAGGTGTCTCAACCAGACCCTTCTAGGACTACTGCTATGTCCCATGATGGGATATTGGTTTTTACGGGAGGCCTCAGTCGTCTGGCCCCACGAATGAAACAAGCGAGCAGAGGATGTCTCCCGAGTGGCACCCCGTAAACCAAGGCATGGCAAGCCAAAAGAGCGGCCAAATAAACCTTGAGAGTGGCGGGGCATGTGCCTGTTGTTAATTTTCCCTGCAGAAAATCCAGAACTGAAGCAATCTGGCAGTTGACCGGATCTGCATTATGTACAACACCTTTCAAAGACACTCCATTTGTTGGCATAACTCTTTCTAGTGGAGGAATCCCTAGCACTTAGAATGGTCTCAATAACGCCAGGCGAAAGCCCAGTGTCCCTCAGTTGGTACCCGTCAGGGGCCAAACATGAAGGTTCCAGAGGTTGGGCCTGGGATGGAATATCGCGGCCTCCGTCTGAAACAGAAAGTCCCTCCTCTCCGGAATCGTCCATAGCGAGCCGTTGAGGAGAGATATTATCTCGGAGAACCAAACTCTGGCTAGAACTCCTGGGAGCAGAGAAACTGGAGGAAACGCATACAGGCACATTCTGGGCCATGTGTGCGCCATCGCATCCAGACCCAGGGGCTGGGTGATTCAGAGAGAAGTAGAGGGGACATTGCGCTTTCTGATAAGAGGCGAAGAGGTCCAACACCACTTCGTAAAATCTGGTCCAAATCTGTTTGACTACTTCTGGGTGGAGTTTCCATTCCCCTATCGGTAGTTTCTGTCTGAACAGTAAATCCGCTCCCACATTCAGGTGCCCTGAAATGTAAACTGCCCTGAGTGACAGGAACTTTTCCTGGGCCCAGAGAAAGATCTGCCTCGCTATTCTGATCAGATTGCGTGAGCACAAACCTCCCTGGTAATTTATGTAAGAGACTGCGCTGTGCTGCACTAGGACATGACGGTCTCTCAACTGAGGGAGAAAGTATTTCAGGGCCAGAAATACAGTCATCATCTTGAGGCAGTTGATGTGCCAATTGAGCTGATGACCCTCCCATTCCCCTTGAGCTGGACGACCACTTAAGACCGCTCCCCAGCCCATCAGGGAGGCGTCTGCCGTTAGCCTTCTGCGACAGCAAGACACACCTAAAGTGGGACCCAAAGCAAGGAACCAGGGTCTGAACCACATAGAAAGGGAACGAAGCCGCAGCGCGTAACCCTTACCATAAACATGGATTTTAGAAAGTGCACGAAGCGTTCAGCGCGTGACTCACCATAAACATGGATTTTAGAAAGGACACGAAGCACTCAGCGAGTGTTTCTTGCCTTTATTTGCCCTTGGGGATTGAAATCCCCTATTATGAGCCACAACTGACATGGTCTCATGCGCAAAAGGCCCAGAGAAATCATTGTGGACGCAGCTGCCATGAGACCTATGTAATGTCCTGACCTAGCTAGATGTTGCTTAGGGTGGTAAAATTGGTCCTGACACAAGCGGGAGACAATTATGCCCGATGGTGACAGAGTCTATTTAACCCCAAACATGTTACCCTCAGGGTGGGAGAGAGAACGCCCTTGGCGTTGACCTCAGCCCTCTAGAGATAACATGGCTAAGTCAAATGGAAGGACCCAAAATTGGTAAGCTTTGCCCCCAAAAGCAAACTTGGGAACCTCCTGTGTTGTGGCAATATTCTATATGAAAATATACGTCCCTCAGATCGATCATGACGAACCAAACGTGATGTTGAATTTACGACACAATCGTTTTTACAGTTAACATCTTGAACTTGAGTGCTTTAACTGTACGGTTTAAGCCTCAAAGATCGAAGATTGGACGCAACCCCCCATCCTTCTTGGGGACCAGGAAGTATCTGCTGTAATAGCCTGACTCTCTCTCTGGAAGAGGAACATATTCTATGGCCTCTTTGCTCAGAAGAGTTTGCAGCTCTTGTGACAGTACATGCGCCAGTTCCGGTCTCACGGAAGTGAATACCATGCCGTTGAAACGCGGAGGACGATTAATAAATTGGATTCTATCCTATTTGTACTGTACTTAATACCCAAGTAGAAAAAACCTGGCAGAAGTTTCCATGCTGCCAGACTCTCTGAGAGTGGTATCAACTTAACACTTCCTTTTGAGGGGATATTAGATGTTCTGTGTCCTGGATGACAGCAGAAAAGCAACAGAACATCTAACATTTCGCTGGAAACCGCTGCTCCCCGAATCACCAGAGGTGGCGAGGAAGTACAGTAGTTTCGTGAGGGTGTCAGGTAGGAGCTGTTTGACTTACATGTCTTGTCCCGTAGGGGCACACCCCCACAGACCTGGGACAAAACAACCCTCAGGATTTTGTCTTAGGTCTATTATACAGCTGCTGAGTACAACGAGCCGGTCCCCAGTTTTCACGAGGGGGAGCGCAACTCGTTACACTCTGCTTTTGAACCCTCCTAAAATGATGATGAGCAAAAAGAAGAGAAGAAAAGGTCTCTTCAGACTGGCCCATCATCGTATAACCACACACCCCCGCACCCATGATAGTCTTAATACGTCAAGGGCACAAAGATGCACAAAGAATAAGGTTTTCCCATGACCGAGTTAACGTCATGGAGATCCTCAAGGAGGGCAGTCTAGCTGTAATCCGACCATCACACAAGTCATCACCTCGAGAACCTCTCAAACGTTTTAACATAACGAGAGATGTGTTCGGAGGCAGCTTTAATTCCTCAGAATTAAATGTGGCCAGAGAACAGCCAGACAATATTATATAATACATACATATATATATAATTATATTATATAAATATTATATATATAAATATAAATATCACAGTTCCTCAGCAATAAACATCCCAAACAGACAAGCAAACACGGTCTGGATGATAGGCTGTGTTTTAATCTTTCATAAGATCAACCTGGTATGCCTTTAACACGGCCATGGTGTACAACGCAGTACCAGCCTAACCGCTGAAAATGCATCTGATAATGTGATCCCAGGGGAGAGATAGCCCGCGAGCGTCTCTCCAAACTGAGGCAATATCATATAATCGCGTGCCCTCGCACCCGCGATAGTAGAATGGCTCGATGTCGAGGACACAAGACATAAATATTTACAATCTTTATTTATTTATAGACTGTTTTATGGGACTCTTTTTGTTGTGATCAGATCAATCTGGCCACTGCACGAGCGATCGCCACGAGCGATCTCCTTTTATCATCACGGGAGAAACGCTCGGAGGCGGCAAACACTTAATGTTTAATGTTAAACTCTTAATGTTCTCTGCCCGAGCCGAAGAAGCGCCGAGGCACGCTTCGGTAGTCAGGCAAAAGACATCGCGATCTGGAGAGAGAGCGAGCGATAGGGAAGCACCGTCTCTCGCTTCTCAGCCAGATCGCACGCGAGCCCCACAATCATTATGGGCGCTACCCCCTTTGAAATAAGCAACGCGAACGCGAAGCACTTTAACTGTGAACATTCCACAGTGCTCGCAATCACCATGCTCAAATGCAAGGGCAGCATGTTCTTTCCCCAAACAAACAAAGCAGTAAGTGTGTGTATCCAGTTCTGACATGGGATGGGAACATGGAAGAACACAACACTAATGTTTTGTTGGCTCATTTCTCCTCTTTTTTTAAACTCTTTGATGTACGAGAGAGAAAAAGGCTTGAGAAATGAGAAATTTTCTGCACACTGCCTAAATAAACTAACTCCTAGCAAAGATCTGTAGCAGATAAAAGGTAGAGAGAGAGTTTTGACGTTCACACATGCACAGTAATGGTCTGAAGACAAAAGACCTGACGATGCACCTGTGGCTCATCTACTTATAGCCTCGTGTCGCGGGGGCGCGCCGATGACGTCACCGACCGAGGCTATATTACCTCCGGGTCAATTTCATTGACGTGTTATACACAATATTCACAGCTGGTCACGATAAAATATGTTCCCAATGCGCTGAGCAGCGCAGCATCGATTGTAGCTTTCGAAAGGGAACACTCCTCCTAGAGAATTATTTCAATCCCCATCAAACTTGGTGTGCATGAAGTCAAGACATTGAGGATGCTAAATTGAGGACGGATTTTTGATATCTCGAACGGTTTGGCCGTGGCGAGGAAACTAATTTATGGCTAGAAAAAAGAAACACGAAGTGGTATAACTTCTGCACACATTAACTGATCTTGATGAAACTTCAGCAGTGTGTTCTTGGTAAGAGGCCGATCAGATGGATGTAACTATTGTGAGTCAAAGTTATAGCGCCACCAACTGGCAGCAGGAAATGTGTCACTTTCAAAATGCTTTTGACAAAAGTGGGGGGGTTAGTTTTACCAGCAGTTACAAAAATCAGTACGTCTATTGGGCTCATCGAGCCGGACAACTTTCTAATTTACAGTCATTAGCTCCGACCAACAGGAAGTCAGATATTTTGGTTTGAATGTGGATTTCTTTGCAAAATCAGTCTCTGAATTTTTACCCACTCCTCTTAAGTGTTTTTTTTATTCACACCAAGCTTTTTCAACATGATGAAAATACATTAAAGATACTAAATTGTGAATGGATAATACATATCTCAAACGGTTTTGCTATGGCGAAGGATTCAATAATGTCAAAAATGGAAACACTAAAAGCCTCATATCTTCTAAAAATGTAATTATACACCATTTATTTCTACATAAAAATATACAAATATCAGAACTAAACCCATTTTTTTCTTTTTTTTTCTCAATTTACTAATTGTTTAAATTTAAAAACAGCCAGAATGGTTTTTTTTGGTCAGAATTTTTTTAGTCAAAAAATAAATAAATCATATTATTCATAGTGCTATACTACTCTCTTGAGTTCAAAATCAGGTAGACCTATTGTATCTATATAAAAATATACTAGGTATGTGACGGTGAGAATATTTTACCACCGGTTAATCAACCGGTTAATCAACATTAATCAATGTTTTGAGTGTATCTTAAAATCAGAATAAGGTAAGACAAGTAATATTTTCTGTCTTTATATATATATATATATATATATATATATATATATATATATATATATATATATATATAAATATAGCGATGAAGGGCCAAAGCTGGCGGCACCGCCACCCCGGTGCCTTTAGGTAAAGGCGCCGGGGTGGCGGTGCCACCGGCTTGGGCCCGTAATCGCTGCTCGCAGCTATATTTGTGTTTGCTTCTTCTAGTCCTCTTTTCCCCTGTCTCGTGGCCAGATCGTATCTACATGAAAGATCTCAGCGCTCTTACCTCTCGTTCCTGTCCTGTCCTGTCCTGTCCTGTCTGTGTTCTTGCTGGATGATAATCAGCTGCAGGTATTTCTCTGTGAATGCTGTTGCTCGCACTCTGAACTCTATCCAGCTAAACCTGTTGCAGAGATCCAGACCAGTGTCAGTATCCAGCCACCCTCTATCCTCTGATCTCCCGTGAGAACCGAAGCCAGCAGTTCTCTTCCGGGGACCTCCGGCCGCTTCCTGCGTTACGCTGTCCAAGAGGAGGATTTACCTTGCATTATTACAAGTCCAGTCTGCTGGCAGTTTCTGTTCTACATTTCATATAATCTGAAGATTTCTGTTCTTTACTGATTTACCTGTGGACAGCTTCCTGATTTCATTAAAGACTGTAGATTGCTGCATATCGCATTTGGGTCCTCTCTCTCACATACCTGACAGATTTTTTGACAGTCCTACATAAATGCATGATTAATAAGTTTCAGGCATAGTGCAACCATGCAATGTTCGAGAAATCTAATATTGGTGTAATCTTTGCGATGTCTCACTCACAACGCACAACTTTGTGTTGGGTGATTCAGGCATACCTTTACTAAAATAAAATATTATGGAAGTCATTTTCAAACTGTAATTAAACCATATTTTATTTATTAATATTATGGCTTCATGTTGATTTAAAGTTTTTGTTTGTTATTAACTAATACCTTCATCTTTTAACTAACACTTCAACATCCAGCACAAAATTAAAGAGATATATGAGCTAAGGATGTTCTCTGACCCCAAATAAATAGATAATGGAATGTTCACAATCTACAATATACAGTTAGATATTCTCCTACTTAGTATGTGTGTAAATAGTTGTGCTTAAATCTTTGGGTGTATTTTTACACGGCAGCATACTTTGCCACACCATAGTATGCAAAGTTCCACAATCTTGTAAAGCCTATGGACTAACTTTAAAACATAATCTTTATACAGGAATCACACGTGTCCTTACAATCCATGTAAGATTCAAAAGACCAAATCACTAAGAAAAGAGGGTTGAAAAGAGCTGTTTATAATAAATACACAAAAGTTTCCAAATTGTGTTTTTTTTACTCCACTAGATTGTCATCTTGTTCAGATAGCAGTCGACACTGTTTCACATTTTGTATGTTGAATTGTATGTGTTTTAGGTGAAGACATTTCTTTGAGAGCTGTCAACATTCAGTGTTTATAGAAATAAATGACAATTAAGAATTTAAGTGATAGTATTTCTGTTTTAGAATGTTTGACTAAATTGATAATTAATTTAGTGCAACTTTCCCTCTATCTATGAATCACACAAAGTGCATGCTGTTTTACACTTAAACTATTACAACAGAATCACATCTGACTATTGCACTGAGAGAGGTATATTCATTAAAGCTTGAAGCTGTTAAAGTTCCACACTTTGGTAAAACCTGCTGATAAAATTGCACAAAAGTAAATTCTAGAGGTCAACTGGGTTTAAAGTAAATGCATCATCATGAGCCATTTTAAACAAATACAGAAAAAAACACTATAGTGATCAGTTTTAGCTTTTGAATGTCTGTAATTGATATTTTACATACTAGTCAATTATGCTGTTTACATATTGTTTTTGTACAGTTTGCAAAAAGTACATAGTCTTAGAGTGTGGTCAAACATGTTCGGAATGTATGAAAAACATGAACAAATATTGCATAAAGAGAAATTAAATGACAGTCCTTCTAGTATGAGAGTGTTTAAGACACTTTAATTAAATATAAAGAGTGTTTATATTTATTTTAGAACATCTTTCTGCTATGTCTACAAAACATCGACATCAAAGATGAGTATTGCTGTTTTTCTGTTACCTATAAAACTATTACACTTCAAACTCGTCTAACTATTACACTTAAAGATGTGCATTTCGCAGCACAGTCATAGATACACAGTTATTTTGTGTGTGTCACTAAACAACAGTTAAGCTAATGAATTACAGTTGATACGTGAAAGAGGGTTGATTCATTTTTTATTCTGTCCACACTGTTGTAAAGTTTTTCTTTCTTCAAAACAGAGACCAGGAGACAGTTGGGATTGCGTTCAACAGAAGTTATTCTTTATTGAGAACTCCGCTGTACGTGGCTGCAGTACTTCCAACATGATCTGTCTAACTAAAACATTATACATTGTAGCTATATACATTCCAAGGGGGAGGGATTACATAGAGGCGGGAACTCTGAATAAAGCATGCAAATGAAGTGGGAACACACCCTACTCTGAGTCCAATTGAATCAGCATAACTATTCACATGCTGATACTGGCCAGGAACTCCAATTCCAAGAGCCATCCCAGAGCCATTAAAGACAAAAGGTGAAAGTCAATCAACCTAACGATTCAACGTCTGGGCTCCGAAAGGTGAGAATCAAGTGATCTGACTTATTTAAAACACAATAGAGAAAACAGGTCTGGCAGGAAATGAGACTCTTGCTGGAGACTCAATAAATCAGTCTATAAACTTTATCAGTTTATATACTATTGCAGTGGAAAAACTAAATTAAACATTTAATAAATATGTAATACAACAACACCAATACTTTAAAACCAGAGTTTTAGGCCCGATCCAGAAAACAGACGTTGTGTTTTATGTCTTAATAATTGTTCTTCTTTTTATGAAAACATGTGGTAAGCAGTTTTTGGCCTCATCAGTATAATGCATTAATTTCATAAATTTCGTAAATTTCAATTGTTAGATAAATCATCTAACAATCAACAGTTATATGTGAAACAAGCTCAGTCGCATTAGTCAAGTCAAGTCATCTTCATTTATATAGCGCTTTTAACAATGTAGATTGTTTCAAAGCAGCTTTACAGAGATAAACGTATAATTTAAGGTAACAGAGATTGTTTTGGCTTAATAGCGGTTCTTTAATAAAGTTATATTCCAGCTAAAGTTAGTTTTGATTGATTCGCTTCCGTTGCAACGATCATTTGTTATTAAATTTGTGGCCGCTAAGACGACACCATTCTCTCTACACAGACTTTAAACGCGAACCTGTGAGAAACGCTGATGGCGTTCACATGCGCATTAACCCTCTGGGGTCTAAGGTGTTTTTGGGGTCCTTGAGATGTTCTGACATGCCCTTACATTTGTGCTTTTTTCAGTTGCTTATAATCATATTAATGGCAAAGGTATAATTACACTCTATTTAGCACAAACAGGGCTACCATAATATGTGAGCAACATGTATGTACATGTTTGTATTTTTGAGAAAATAATGTTTATGCATGGTTATTGAAAAAAATAAAAATTTCTGAAATAAGGCCACAAAACACATACTAAATATGTGTCAATAAGACTTCTGAATAATGCATTTTGTTGCCTAGAGTTTTTTCTTCAAAATGATGTGAAAATCATCCTGCCTAATCGTTCACATAAAAAAATACATTGATTTAAATTTTGTAACACACTTTTTGTTGGGAAAGGCAATATTTAAAGAGAAGGCTTATAATGACCTTTTAAGATTTTGTTTACATCTATCCTTGTATATATATATATATATATATATATATATATATATATATATATATATTTATATATTTTTTATTTTATTTTTTATTAAAAAGGTTATACGATTACAACAACATTTAAAATTGTAACAATATTTCCAGTGTAATCTTTCTTTGTAAAAACTAAAGTATACATTTTATCATACGTAATTCAATTCATATGAGCAGAAATTGGCAACATTATAAGCTTATTTGATGTGGCAGTATTTTACAGTAAAAACTTTATAATCTATCCGATTTTGTAGTCAATTTTTACTCATCTCAGTATAGCAATAGAGTTTGGTAAAAGCTGTTCATTCATTCACACACAGAAACGCGATTCATTTTTAAACAGTATTTTTGTCAGCTGTAGTAGCTCCACAACAGCACGCATCTGTGCGTTCATTCATTCATACACAGAAACGCGATTCATATTTAAACAGTCTTTTTGCATACAGACACTTGCGATTAGAACAAAGCAAATAGAACTGACCTATTCCTCAGCCGGATCCGTTTGCTCCTCAAAATGAAACTTCCAGAACTTCTGAGGTAAATTTTCCAGGATTATTATCAAGATAGTATTATTCCTCACAGCGTCGTAAAGTACATGAGTCTGAAAGTGAACGCGCGGTGTGTGTTATCCAGCTGATGTGGCCGTTTCACAGGTTTGCCTGGATCGCCTCAAATTTGCGTTTGAATAGCGCGCACTCTCCTTGGGCGGAGTCAAATTAAAAATAATGAGCTGAGATGAGAACGACTGACATCTCTCTCTTTTCATACATTTTACATAAACTGAGAATATTTGTTTTTTTTATAAAAATTACTTCATTTAAAAGAAGAGAGTTCAAGCTTCATGCCTGTGTGTCTGTATGCCTGTTTGACTGAGTATTCGCTGAGTTACAGTTCATTTTTGGACGCGTTTCAGAATGGACTACACTGACAGAGAGTAGGCAGAATTCGCATCATGTTTATTTTTCTTTATTTGGCAAAAAGCACAACACTTTGTTTTTATTGTTAGCATACACAAAAATAATACACACTTAACAGGATCGATTGATGTATGAAACATGTATGGAAGATCAAAGTCAACAGAGTATTTAGACTCTCTATTGCACTGATAAGGAAAAACGCGAGCTGGTAACGCCGGCGATACCGCCGACCCCAGGGGGTTAAGAATTGGTTCTGTAGTTATGTGCGTTTGAATATATGTGCGCAGGTTTGGAATTCCCTACAAACCAAGCCTAAACAAAGTACTGGTGTTTCCTTATAATTTTTGATACAGAATTTTATTTTATTTTATCAATTCGGGGTAGGTACGCGAATTGAGTTTCCCGACAACGCTTTATCTGTAGAGTGGTAAAGGGATCCTCCATAGGGAGAGACTAGTTGGCACTTCAGCACTGCGTTGTCATCGGGTCCAGGTGCAGGTCCTTCATCAGATCTGGATATGGCCTGGATCCGGCAGGCTGCGCGAAAACCTTGGGATAAACAAAGACACTAAAATTAGCGTAGATGCCATTCTTCTTATGATGTAACGAGTACATCAGGATTTATGGGCAGTGTTCCCGGTTCCAGCTGACCTAATCTATGCAGCCTAACATTGAATTATAGAAGTCTATAATGTGTTATGTGTATGCTAGGTCAAAGAGATGTGTTTTTAGTCTAGATTTGAACTGACAGAGTGTGTCTGCTTCCCGGACAATTTTAGGAAGACTGTTCCAGAGTTTTGGTGCTAAATAGGAAAAGGATCTACCGCCAGCAGTCGACTTTGATATTCTAGATATTATCAACTGGCCGGAATTTTGAGATCGCAATAGACGTGAAGGACTATAATGCATTAAGAGCTCGCTCAAGTACTGCGGAGCTAAACCATTTAGTGCTTTGTAAGTGATCAGCAATATTTTAAAATTGATGCGATGTTTAATAGGGAGCCAGTGCAGTTTTGACAGAACCGGGCTAATATGGTCATACTTCCTGGTTCTGGTAAGAACTCGAGCTGCTGCGTTTTGGACCAGCTGTAGTTTGTTTATTAAGCGTGCAGGGAAACCACCCAGTAGAGCATTACAATAATCTAGCCTTGAGGTCATGAATGCATGAACTAACTGTTCCGCATTTGTCAATGAGAGCATATGACGTAATTTAGATATATTTTTAAGATGGAAAATGCAGTTTTACAGATGCTAGACACGTGACTTTCAAATGAAAGATTGGTAACAAAGGGCACACCCAGGTTCCTAACCGACGACGAAGACTTAACAGAGCAGCCATCGAGTGTTAGACAGTATTCTAGATTATTACGTGAGGAAGTTTTTTGTCCAATAATTAGAATCTCTGTTTTTTCAGAATTAAGTAGTAGGAAATTACGAGTCATCCAATTTTTTATATCAGCAATGCATTCCGTTAATTTTGTGAATTGGTAAGTTTTGTTAGGTTTTGAAGAAATATAGAGCTGAGTATCGTCGATTCGAGGTAGATTCGAGATCGGCCTGTAATTGACTAATTCTGTAGGATCAAGTCAAGTCAAGTCAAGTCAACTTTATTTATATAGCGCTTTTCACAATACAGATTGTATCAAAGCAGCTTCACAGTATTAAATAAAATAGTACATCAGTGTTTGTTTCTGGTGTAAAACATCCACGTTTGGTAATGCAGATCAATAGCACTGGTGAATCGATTAATCAATTTAAGCATCCCCAACTGAGCAAGCCAAAGGCAACAGTGGCAAGGAACCGAAAAACTCCATCAGGTGACCTAATGGAGAAAAAAAAACCTTGGGAGAACCCAGGCTCAGTCGGGGGCCAGTTCTCCTCTGGCGTTTATGAAGTAGAGACCGGATTTAACTGTAAGATTAAAATATTATATGAATGCCTGGCTGAAGAGATGCGTCTTTAATCTAGTTTTAAACTGGGAGAGCGAATCTGAGCAACGAACAGTATCAGGAAGGCTATTCCAGAGTTTTGGAGCTAAATGTGAAAATGCTCTCCCTCCTTTGGTGGATCTGGATATCCTAGGTATGACCAGAAGCCTCGAATTTAGTGATCTTAAAGAGCGCGATGGATTATAGGGCGATAGAAGATCCGTTAAATAAACTGGAGCTAAGCCGTTTAGGGCTTTATAAGTCAGTAGCAATACCTTGTAATTAATACGGAACTTTATAGGTAACCAATGTAGTGATGATAAAATTGGTGTTATATGGTCAAACTTTCTTGATCTAGTAAGAACTCTAGCGGCGGCATTTTGGACTAACTGTAGCTTGTTTATTGAGGATGCAGGACAACCAGCTAATAAAGCATTACAGTAATCTAGTCTCGAGGTCATGAATGCATGAACTAGCTTTTCTGCATCAGAAACAGATAGCATGTTACGTAATTTAGCAATATTTCTAAGGTGAAAAAATGCTGTTTTTGTAACATATGAAATATGATTTTCAAAAGACAAGTTACAATCTAATATAACACCCAGGTCTTTTACTGTAGAGGATAAAGTAACAGGACACCCTACTATGTTAAAGTTGTATTGTAAGAGGTTTTGTGGGCGGTTTTTTGAACCGATAAGTATTACCTCTGTCTTATCTGGATTTAATAAAAGAAAATTGTGCGTCATCCAATCTTTTATATCTTTAACACACTCTGTCAATTTGGATAATTTAGCGTTTTCATCCGGCCGTGATGAAATATATAGTTGAGTGTCATCAGCATAACAATGGAAACTAATTCCATGTTTCCTTATAATATTTCCAAGTGGCAGCATATATATTGAGAATAATAGAGGGCCTAACACAGATCCTTGCGGCACTCCATAGTTTACTGGAGTTATGATCGATTTTTCTCCGTTTAAATAGACAAAATGGTAGCGGTCAGATAGGTATGATCTGAACCAGCTTAATGCTTGTCCTTGAACACCGGTATAGTTTTGTAGCCGATCTAAGAGTATTGTGTGATCTATAGTATCGAACGCAGCACTAAGATCAAGTAAAACTAGAATTGAGATACAGCCTTGGTCAGAAGCTAAGAGTAAATCATTTGTGATTCTAACGAGCGCAGTTTCAGTGCTATGATGCGGCCTGAACCCAGACTGAAACTTTTCATAGGTGTCATTTTCTTGCAAGAAAGAGCCCAGTTGGGCAGACACAACTTTTTCTAATATTTTGGACATAAAAGGAAGATTTGAAATGGGTCTATAATTTGCTAGGTTATTTGGGTCTAATTGTGGTTTCTTAATGAGAAGTTTTATAACTGCCAATTTAAATGTTCTTGGAACATGACCTAAAGATAAAGACGAGTTAATAATATTGAGGAGAGGCTCTTCCACTATAGGTAACACTTCTTTCAATAGTTTAGTTGGTATGGGATCTAATAAACATGTTGTTGTTTTAGAGGAAATGATAAATTTATTTAACTCTTTTTGTTCTATAGTTGTAAAGCACTGTAATTGTTCTTGCGGGGTGATAATCGAGGCTGAATTATAAGGCGCGATTGAAGATTGAACGTTTACAATTGTGGATCTGATGTTTTCTATTTTCTCAGTGAAAAAATTCATGAAATCATTACTACTAAACTGTAACGGAATATTTTGTCCAGGTGACGCTTGTTTATTTGTTAGTCTAGCCACGGTGTTAAATAAGAACCTAGGATTGTTTTGGTTATTTTCTATTAGTTTGCGGAGATGCTCAGCCCTGGCCGCTTTTAGGGCCTTTTATAGCGTGACGTACTGTCTTTCCAAGCGATTCTAAAAACCTCTAAATTAGTTTGTTTCCATTTACGCTCTAAATTACGGGTTTCTCTCTTTAGAACACGAGTAGTATTGTTGTACCATGGTGCTTTAATTTTCTCTCTGACCTTTTTTAGTCTCATAGGTGCAACAATATCCCATTTTCCAGAGAGAACGGTGCTCATAGTGCTGGTTAGTTCGTCTAGTTCATCTGTTTGTTTAGGTTCAGGCAGCAGCTGAGACAGATCCGATAAGCAATTTGAAAAATTATCTATGGTGGATGGAAGGATTGTTCTGCCTAATCGATAACGCGGCGCAGCATGATATATTACCGGGGTACGTAATATGCAAGTTACCATGTAATGGTCAGTTACATCATCACTTTGCGGAATGATATCTATATCGGTTGGATCGGTTCCATGTGATATAATTAAATCGAGTGTATGATTAAAACGATGAGTTGGTCCGGTAACGTTTTGCTTAACCCCAAAGGAGTTTAATAAGTCTATAAACGCAGCCCCTAACGTATCATTTTGATTATCTACGTGTATGTTAAAATCTCCAACAATTAATATTTTATCGACATTGACCAATAGATCTGAGAGAAAATTTGCAAATTCTTTTAGGAAATCAGCGTAAGGCCCTGGTGGTCTATATACGGTAGCCAAGGCTAATAGTCAGGTCCGAATCTTCAAGATTGGGTAACCCTGTAGGCATTTTTGAGGAAAAGTTGTTATACCACATTTTTAGAAAGTTCAATGTCTCCTGAATAAGGATCCACCGTATAACATTGAAATAAGGGTCCCATTTTCTTGTAATTGTCATTGAAACAATAGGTGCAATATTCACAGCCAAAACACTACAGGTGGATAGGGTAAAAAGTTTAAGTTATAGATATCACCATAAAACCTTTCCAGTTTTTCACTTACATAGAGACAGACATTTTTTGTATTACAAGTTTTCTGAAATGTCATGTTTACATATGCAAATGAGGCATACCAGTATATATATATATATATATATAATTCGAGGGGCAGACATACCAGTGCGCGGTTCTCCCTTTCGGGCTAGCCCTGTCTCTTCGCGTCTTCACAAAGGTTGTCGAGGCAGCCCTTGTTCCTCTCGACGACTGGCTGATCCTAGCTCACTCTCGAGACAAGGTTTGCGAACACAGGGACCTAGTGCTGCGGCACCTAGCTTGTCTGGGCCTTCGGGTCAACTGGGAGAAGAGCAAACTCTGCTCCGTGCAGAGGATCTCTTTTCTCGGTATGGAAATCGACTCGGTCGCCATGTGCATGCAGCTTATGAGCGTACGCGCGCAGTCACTGCTAATTTGCCTTCGTCAGTTCGAGGGCAAGAGTGCGGTTCCACTGAAACTATTTCAGAGGCTCCTGGGGCATATGGCATCCGCAGCCGCAGTAACGTCGCTCGGCTTGCTTCATATGAGACCGCTTCAGCTTTGGCTTCACGATCAAGTCCCGAGGTGGGCATGGCAACACGGCACGCTCCGAGTCCCAGTGACTGCCGTCAGACCTTCACCCCGTGGACGAACCTCAGTTTTCTATGGGCTGGAGTGCCCATAGAATGAGTTTCCTGGCATGTTGTTGTATCAACAGATGCCTCCATAATGGGCTAGGGCGCCATGTGCAATGGACATGCTGCCGCAGGCTCCTGGACAAGACCCCAGCGCCTTTGGCATGTCAATTGCCTCGAGTTGCTGGCTGTACGTCTCACCCTGCACCGCTTCTGTGCGTTGCTCAGGGGTCAGCACGTATTAGTCCGATCAGACAATACCGCCACAGTAGCGTACATCAACCGACAAGGTGGTCTGCGCTCCCGCCGTATGTCGCAACTCGCCTGCCACCTCCTCATATTGAGTCAGAAGCATCTGAGGTCGCTTCGAGCCATTCATATCCCGGGAGACCTGAACCGTGAAGCTGATATGTCTCTGTTTCGGCCTCTCGCTGGAGAATGGGGACTCCATCCCCAGTCGGTTCATCTGATTTGGGATCAGTTCGGGGACGCACAGGTAGATCTGTTTGCCTCCCACGACTCTTGCCACTGCGACCTGTTTTATTCTCTGACCGAGGGCACGCTCGGCACGGATGCACTGGCGCACAGCTGGCCGCGGGGCCTCTGCAAGTATGCGTTTTCCCCCATTGAGCCTTCTTACGTAGACTTTGCGCAAGATCAGGGAGGACGAGGAGCAGGTAATTTTGGTTGCCCCGTATTGGCTCAACCGCACCTGGTTCCAAGAACTAGTACTCTTCGCGACAGCACCTCCCTGGCCAATTCCTCTGAGAAAGAACCTGCTTTCTCAGGGATGGGGCACCCTATGGCACCCTCGTCCCGATCTTTGAAACCTCCATGTGTGGTTCCTGGACGGGACGAGGCAGGTTTGAGTACCCTACCACCAGCGGTGGTGGCTACCATCACTTCCGCTAGACTAGAGCATCGTCCACGAGACATGCCTATGCGTTGAAGTGGAACCTCTTTGTCAACTGGTGTTCTTCTAAACTTAAAGAACCCACGAAAGGCCCGATCAGTGTCGTGCTTTCCTTCTTGCAAGAAGGGTTGGAGCGAAGGTTGTCTCCCTCCACCCTGAAAGTGTATGGTGCCGCCATTGCCACACATCATGATGCAGTTGATGGTAAGTGCATTGGAAAGCACGACCTGATCATCAGTTTCCTGAGAGGAGCGAGGAGACTGAATCCTCCTCGCCCTCCTCTCGTTCCCTCTTGGGACCTCTCTGTGGTTTTAACTGCTCTGCAGAGTGCTCCCTTTGAGCCTTTGCAATCAGTGGAGCTTAAGTTCCTGTCAATGAAGACAGTGCTCCTGGTTGCATTGGCCTCCATCAAGAGGGTAGGGGACCTGCAGGCATTTTCGGGTGACGAAGTGTGCCTGGAATTTGGACCAGCTAACTCTTACGTGATCCTGAGACCCCGGCCTGGATATGTGCCCAAGGTTCCCACCACACCCTTTCGAGACCAGGTGGTGAACCTGCAAGCGCTGCCCTTGGAGGACGCAGACCCAGCCTTGGCACTGCTCTGTCCAGTACGCACCCTCCATACTTACGTAGACAGGATGCATTGTTTCAGGACTTCAGACCAGCTCTTTGTCTGTCATGGTGGGAAGCTGAAGGGAAAGGCTCTCTCCAAGCAAAGGTTGTCTCACTGGATAGTGGATGCCATTGCTTTGGCTTACCAGCAGCAAGGTCGACCATGCCCCCTTGATGTGACGGCCTGCTCCACCCGGAGTGTGGCATCCTCTTGG
Organism: Scardinius erythrophthalmus; assembly: GCF_964197995.2. Taxonomy (NCBI): domain Eukaryota; kingdom Metazoa; phylum Chordata; class Actinopteri; order Cypriniformes; family Leuciscidae; genus Scardinius; species Scardinius erythrophthalmus. The sequence continues at coordinate 88,693 of NW_028296423.1, forward strand.
GCTCTAGCGCATGGCGCCTCGCTAACAGACATATGTAGATCTGCAGGCTGGGCGACACCTAACACGGCCTCTGGGCAACCCCCACGTGTGTAGTCCACTGTAAGCCTCTCTGAGCATGTGTCTTTCCCTCGGCAAGCTACCTTGCCACCCCTGGGTTTGAAATATTCCACCTGCAGGTGGACACCCCAGTGATTCTCAATATGACCCCCCTGGGGTCATGTGTATTCCAAGTTCCCCCCTTCGGGCTGGCCATAATTGCATATTTCCACTGATATATGCTTCCCAGTGTACCTTGGCATAATTCCAGCAGCCATTAAAAACTATCCCTTTCATGTTAATGTTGTTTTTTCATTGTTTACATGTTTAAATATTCTGAGAATGCATAGTTTTAGTTGTAATGTTTAATGTTTAAACTTTTTTTTGGCAGCCATTTTGTTTTTATTGTTTATGCCAAAACAGTGATGTTTACAACTTGTTATACGGCAGAAATGGATTCAGCACCTAAAAATCATATAGAAACAACACTTGAAGTACTTTTCCTCAAAAATGCCTACTGCATCTTATCCAGGGCTATTTATCTATTTTGGGACCTGACTATAAAGATAATAGGGATGTTTTTCTATCATCTAAGAGCGTAACATTTAGTACAAGTACTTCAAATGAAATAAACTTATAACCCGTTTTCTGAGTAACATTGAGAATATCTCTATAGATAGTTGCAATACCGCCGCCACGACCAATCAGACGGGGCTCGTGCTTATAGGAGTATCCTGATGGAGTAGACTCATTTAGACCGAAATAATCATTTGGTTTAAGCCAGGTTTCAGTAAGGCAAAGTACATCTATGCTATTATCTGTGACTATTTCATTTACAATAACTGCCTTAGGTGTGAGTGATCTAATGTTTAAAAGACCTAGCTTTAGAAATTGTTTTTGTTTACTAATAGCAACATTTTCTGTTTTAATAACAATTAGATTTTTCCTAGATCCTGCAGTAGATTTATTATTTGATCGCACTAAACGAGGAATAGACACAGTTTCTATGCAATGTTCTACACTAGTATTTATATCAGTTAATTTGGTGCAGCAGAGACTATGATTTGGACTTTTGGTTACTAGTCAAAAGGTATTTAACATTTTGGAGATGTTATCTGACAGTAGATCCGATCCGAATCTGTTTGGGTGTAAGCCATCAGCACGGTATAGCCTAGGACGCTCCCAAAACAGATTCCAATTATTTACAAAGAGCAGTTTCTGCTCATTGCACCATGACGTTAACCATTCATTTAGCGCGAATAATCTACTAAACTTGTCATGTCCTAGACGGTACGTGGGAAGCGGTCCTGACACAATGATTGTTATATCAGGCGATGTGCTGCGTACCGTATCGATCAGATTCCTGAAGTCTTTCTTCAGAACTTCCGTCTGGCGCAGCCTGATGTCGTTCACTCCCGCGTGCAATACCAAAGTTCCGACGCGCTCGTTATCGTTCAGAATCTCGGGAACGCGAGCAGCGATTTCAGAAACACGAGCACCAGGAAAGCAGTGACTGTGCACCTTATTTTTACCTGATGTAGCATGGACGTGCCGAACAATGGAATCACCGATGATCACAGCATCGCGTTCTGTTTCGCGAAGAGGGGAGAAGCGGTTTTGTGTGGATAACTCGAAAACCGGGAGGGTCGGAGAGGGTCTTGGTCTAGACCTGACTCGCGTCTTCCGCTGCGGAAATATCCAGGCTTCGTGGTGGCGTGTTGGAGCCGGAGTGAACGAGACCATGGCTGATCGCGACCTTGGCGCTCGGGACCGATGCCGAGTAACGCACGGAGTAGATGAGGTCGGAGTCAGCGGGTTAGTAACATAAATCTCTGATTTGTGAGCATCAGCGCGTGATGTTTCAAGAGCCAAACGCCGGTCTCTCAGCTCGGCCTGTCTCACTAAAAGTTCGTGGATCTGTTTCTCAACAGCTTCCAGCTCAGACTGTACCGCGTGCAGCTCAAATGTGTCCTCACCTGCACCAAAAGGTAGACTACTTGCATCTGATATATTCGCCATTTTAACAGATGGACAGTAAGTTAGCAACGACACTACCAGTGATGCTATCAATTAATACTAATTTCTGACAAGCGTCTTAGATATAATCCGTCTTTTAAGTGGTACGGGTGTAGAGTAGACGCACGATAGGTGAAAAATGTTTGTAAGTGAGTGTTGAGAAGACGCGTTCAGCCGTGATCCCCGGGAGTAACCTATAAGAGTATCCAGCGTAGAATCACTAACAGGCTTGAGACACGTCTGCTCAACAGTCCGCGTTGTAACTATGAGGTTTGAGCAGTAGTGCTTCTCAGTGAGGAAAAGTAGAAAATGTTTGTTGTAAGTAAGTTTAAAGAGTAAAATCAAGAATTATAAATCAAATCGATAGAGCTCCAAAGACAACAACGCGTTCAGACGCGACGCATGCGCATTCGACAACAGAGCACAGAGCACATCCTCTTCCTGGAGAAGAGGATAAGTTTGAGGATCAAGTTGCGTTTTTTTAACAAGCGGTTTAATCATAGCCAGCTTAAAGGTTTTCGGTACGTATCCTAATGACAAAGATGAATTAATGATATTAAGAAGAGGATCTATGACCTCTGGAAGTATTTTTTTCAGTAGCTTAGTCGGTATAGGGTCTAACATACATGTTGTAGATTTAGATGATTTAACGAGTTTAGTAAATTCTTCCTCTTCTATAGCAACGAACGAATCAAATTTTTCCTCAAGGAGACTACAATGCACTGCCTTATGCGATACTGTAGTAGACGGTTGCATAGTTATAATTTTCTCCCTGATATTATCAATCTTATAAGTGAAGAAGTTCATAAAGTCATTACTGCTGTGTTGTTTGGAAACTTCCGTGCTTGAAGCTTTCTTTTTCGTTAGTTTAGCCACCGTTTCAAATAAATACCTAGGATTATGTTTATTTTCTTCTAATAGGGTTGAAAAATAAGCAGATCTAGCAGCTTTTAAAGCCTCTCTGTAAGTAATCGAACTCTCTTTCCATGAAATGCGAAATACCTCTAGGTTTGTTTTCTTCCAGTTGCGCTCCATTTTTCTGGCTGCTCTCTTAAGGGCCCGAGTGTGCTCATTGTACCACGGCATTGGACTATTTTCTTTAATCTTCTTTAAGCGCAACAGAGCAACTGTGTCTAAAGTGCTGGAAAAGAGAGAGTTAAAAGTTTCTGTCGCAATATCTAGTTCTTCTAAGCTATCTGGGATGCTGAGATGGTGAAACTGATCAGGAAGATTATTAATAAAGCAATCTTTAGTGGCAGAAGTGATAGGTCTAACATATTTATAACACGGAATCGGCTTTGCAGCCTTGGCTAAATGAAGTTTACACGAGACTAGATAATGATCTGAGATGTCATCGCTCTGCTGCATCTATTCCATGTGATAATATTAGATAGAGTATGATTACGAAAGTGAGTAGGTCCTGACACGTTTTGTCTAACTCCAATAGAGTTTACAATGTCTTAAATGCCAAACCCAATGCATCTTTTTAATTATCGATGTGTATATTAAAATCACCAACAATTAGTACTTTATCTGCAGTCAATATTAATTCTGATAGAAAGTCCGCAAATTCTTTGATAAAATCTTTATGGTGCCCTGGTGGCCTGTATACAGTAGCCAGCACAAATCTCAAACGTGATTTATCATTTATACTATATATTTTTACATTAAGTACTAACACTTCAAAAGAATTATATTTAAAACTTGATTTCTTAGTGGTTTTGAAAATGACTATAAATTACAGCAACTCCTCCCCCTTTGCGTTTCAGACGAGGCTCATGTTTATAACAGTAATCTTGCGGGGTGGACTCATTTAAAGTAATGTTTGGTTTTAGCCAGGTTTCTGTCAAACACACCACATCTAGAATATAGTCTGAAATCATATCATTAACAACGAGTGCTTTTGAAGTAAGCGATCGAATATTCAGCAACCCAAGCTTTATCATTTGCTCATTTGTATTATAGCTGTTTTTTATTTGTTGAACATCAATTAAATTTTTAACCTTAGATGGGTTTAAACGTTTTTTGGATTTCCAAATTCGGGGGAACAGACACAGTCTCTATATGATGATATCTAGGTGAAAGAGGCTCTATGTGATGGGATTTATCTGACCTTGGTGACGCAAGGCCGCTAGCAGACAGTCGGTTAAGCCAGTCTGTCTGCTTCCTGACCTGAGCCCCAGATTGTCATGTTTGAGCTCTAAGACTATGTGCCATATTACTAGAGAGAAGAGCAGCACCATCCCAGGAGGGATGAATACCATCTCTTTTTTTTAACAGGTCAGGTTTGCCCCAAAAACTTTTCCAATTGTCTATAAATTCGATATTATGTTGCGGACACCACTTAGACAGCCAACCGTTAAGAGAACACAATCTACTGACTATCTCATCACTCCTGCGAACAGGAAGGGGGCCAGAGCAAATTACAGTCCTTGAAATCATACTTGCGAGTTCACACACCTCTTTAATATTAATTTTGGTGATCTCCGAGTCGAACATCATTTGTGCCGACGTGAATAATAATCTTTTACGATTAGCATTAGCCAGCACTTTTAAATTTGCTTTGATGTCAGGCGCTCTGGCTCCCGGCAGACATGTGACTATGGTGGTTGGTGTCTCTATTTTCACGTTCCATGTAATAGAATCGCCAATAACTAGGGCACAATCAACAGAACTCTCAGTTGGTGTTTCACTGAGTGGGGCAAATCGATTTGTTATGGTAATCGGAATGGAAGAGTGTTTTTTTTTCGCGACTAGAGCGATCCCTCACTGTCACCCATTTGCCCTGCTGCATGGGCTCTACTTCAGCTAGAACCGAATCATGCAAAGAGTTCACTATGCTAGACACATCCAAACTAGTATCTAAAGCTCCAACACTCTTACTATCCTCAATTAAAGTTTGGATGCGTGTTTCTAGTTCTGAAATCTTCTCTGTCAGCCTAACTGTCTCCTTGCATTTATCACATATAAATCCTATATTGCCGACAGAGAAGGCTATGCTAAACATGTGACATGAAGTGCAGGTGACAATAACAGGACAAGACATTACTCACCGTGTTTGTTGACTGATTCTTACTCACCTGAGCTTTTTATGAACTCAAAGGCGCGGGCGCGCGAGAGAAAAATAAATAAATAAAAATAGCTGAGCGCACGGGTGGCGCGTTAACAGGCTAGCGAATTACTAGCGTGTTATGCTAGTATTAACGGAAGCTAGCGATGTCAAGTTAATCTGAGATGTTGGGTAAGCTGTATTTAGTAGTAGTATAAACAACTAGAAATTGTAGTAAATGATGGTTCAAACAAGGAAATACGAGGCTAAGACAGAGCAGGCAGCGAGGCAGACAGGAGCAATCGATCAGCGATCCATTAGAGTCAGATTCTTGTTTATATTGAACATTGTTATTGAACCGCATGTTTAACAGTTGGGATGTAATGATATCAAAATCTCACGGTACGATACAATTTCGATATTGACCTCACGGTACGATATTTATTGCGATATTGTGGAATAGCTCACGATAGTGTTTGTGATGATAATAGCGAAAAAATACTGACATTTATTCTGCTTTTGCCAGTCAACAGGCAATTTATTGTATTTATGGATCATGACAACATAAAACGCTGATCACATAGTGCTTTTAAAGTGCAAGTTGTAGTCAGGAACATCAATATTCTGTATAGTAATATTTGGTTGCATAACTGATTCTTCTGTGCAATGTTCAAGTTAAGAAGCAACTAGAACAATTGTAAACTATAGGGAATTCCCTTTAAGTGCAAACAAAGATCAAGTTAAGTCAGGTTTAAATGTGCAAGGCAAATAAAAGCAGCCTTTTAAAACTGGTATTTAGGAACATAACTTAAACTTAAATAAAATAGTCAGTCAAAAAGCCTTTTAAAAAAACACTGACCTATCATTTAGCTTATGTTCACGTTTTTCATCAGAAAGATCAAAATATCTACATTGCAAGGGAGAAGAAAAAAAAAACAGTAAAAAAAATCCTTAAACAGTCTGCCAAAAAGCCTTCTGAAATACACTGAACTATCCTTTAGCTAATGTTCAAGTTTTTCTTTAGAAAGATCAACAGATCTACATTGCAAGGGAGAAGAAGAGACCTCTGGGCATTTACTATATCCCCTGCTGTTGAAAATACCCTTTCACTGGGCACCGAGGTAGCGGGTATACACAGGTAGGTCTTTGCTAATGAAGACAGAATAGGATACCGCCCTGCATTGTCTCTCCACCACTTAAGAGGGCAAGCAGACAGAGAAACTAATGCTTCTTTGTTGTAAGAGTCAATTTCTGCCTGAATTCCACCTGTGACTTGATTACTGCTAAAAGAAGAGCCAAGGAGGTCCTCAAGGGCATGCTTCTTAAGAGGAGGCACAAAGCTTGCGCTGCTGTCGTCCAGATCTGCTGGATGTGGGCTCCTGGGCAGCACATCTTGGTCCTGGTTCATAAATGATAAAAAGACATCATATTAGCATTTTGTTACATTTTATTGTATTTCTCTAAATTTTCTCTATGGCACAACGTTAAAAAATTTTACCTGTTGTTGCATCTGTGATGCTTTGAACTTTATTCTTTCAAAGACGTCCTCTCTCTCTCCACTGCCTAGATGTTGCAAGGTCCGAAAGCGTGGATCCAAAGCACTGCTCTCCTGCATGAACTTTTCATCCTCTCCTTGGTATCTGTCAGCAAGATCCTTCAGAATGGCTACCTTCATCTGAGCAATGGAATTTGAGTCGTGATTATCTGTGACCATGCTGTCTTGAATCATTTGTTTTAGTGGTGAAATGAGAGATATTGTTGGTTGCGACTCATCACAGAGAACAGTTGTGGCCTTTTTTATTTGTAAAAGAATCTTCACAAGATCCTCTGCATTTGCAATGTCAGATGTGTCCAAAGTGTCAATTTCACGTGACTTGTGTCTCAGTTCATCACTCAGTAGGGCTGCAGCAACAGCTTGTTGTTGTTCAAGGTAGCGCTCCACCATGTCCAGAGAGCTATTCCATCTTGTCACTACATCAATAATGAGTTTATGTACAGGGAGATTGAGTAGTTTTTGTTTGGTGGTCAGCACGGCTGTGGTTGTAGAACTGCGGTGAAAAAAACTTGCTACACGTCTGACTCTACCGAGGAGGCGGCTCACCTCCGTTGACCTTTAAACCTGCTTGGGAGGTGCAAAGCACCGTATGTGAGGGGACAGTTCGGCTTCCTTTACTGCTACTCGCATGTTGCTTGCGTTGTCAGTAACAACAGCGATCCTTGTTCCAATCTTGTCCAGCCCCCACTCTTTGACTGCAGATTTAAGGACTTCGGCTATGTTCACGCCAGTGTGTGATTCGCTAAGCTGTCTAGTTTGTAAAACGTAACTCTGCATTTCCCATTCACTCGTCAAAACATGTGCCGTAATAGTGATGTAACTGTGAGTCGCTCTGGAAGTCCACCCATCAGTGGTAATAGCAATGCACTCAGACTGTTTAAGGTTCAACATGACACGTTCTTTTGTCTCACGGTAAAGAGCAGGGAACACAGTTTGACTAAAATGAGCCCGCGACGGCATTTGATACTTCGGCTCAAGCTTGGCCACTAACCTTTTAAATCCTTTGCCAGGAACGTAAATCACACGCTATGTATTCCGCGATGTACCTCGTGATTTCTTGAGCCCTTGCGCTGTTGTGTGGCATAGTTGTTGAAAATGCCTCCTTCAGGGTTTTTTGACCGGACAGGACATTCTTTGTGAGAGAATCTGCAAACTTTTCGGGATGATGGGTAGTCAGATGACTTCGCATATTGCTTGTGTTTCCCGTGTTGTATCGCAGTTTACTGTGGCAGTGCTTGCACATAGTCCATTGTCTGTCCACCACCTTCTCTCCTTTTGCGTTTTTTGACACGGCGAAACCAAAATGTTTCCAGACATCTGATTTAAAAGCTGCAGGGGCTGGCACAATCTCAACTTCGGGGTTGTTGTTTTCATCCTTACAAGTATCGCTGTCGGCCATGCTGGCTTGCTGTGAGCTTGTGTGGACAGCGTGCAGCGTGCAATCCTATTGGCTTAACAACGGTTGTTGTGACGACGCAGCGCAAAGGATCATGGTCTATGTAGTTAACAATGATTTGTTCCGCGGTACTGTGTTTATTCCTCTTGCTTTTTGACGGACACCTGTCCTTTTAATATTGTAACCCAACCACGACGATATCGAGACATGTTTACCACCGCGATGGCGCGATATCGTCAATATCGTTACATCCCTATTTAACAGTGCTAGTGTTCTCGGCCTCATCAAAGTTCACACGTCACATAGTTTTCACCGGAGCATACCGACTCTGAAACAAGACCAAATATTAGCACGTAACATTTTGGACACCTTTGTTTTTATGCATCTTTGATTTTGTTTGCATTTCTTCTGAAACACCCTGTTTTGAAATTGTTTAACCATTTTTAACATCACCATTCTCAATCTATTGTAGCGTGTTTATCTTCCTTACACTTTGAAAAACAGACTTCCTAGAATGTCGGCAGTTGGTAGAAAATATCTGTTGCCTGCATCACCTAATCTACAGCTAAAGAAAACATTTACAAGAGTTGCGAATGTGCGTTTTGTATGTTGAAATGTATGTTATTAAATTAAAAATGCCACGAAACAAAGACAAGGACACATCTTTCTATAAGCGACCCTCAAAATGCATACAACAAAACACATGTATGTGTACAATGATTTATCAGAAAATTACTTTTGTTTCTTTGTTTGAAGAAAAACTTAAATCAGCTGGTGCTTAATAACTATTGAAGTTATTAAACACCCCTGAATTCGGTAATGTGTTTAATGCGATATTTATATCACGTTTTATTTTTAACTCAATACATTTGAATGCGCTAAAGGTCTATGAACTTTAACATCTTAATAGTTGGTAAAATTAACTTAAAGCCAACTGAATACAGTGTTTAAGGCAGGGTTACAATACAGTAATTAAAATGCAGAAAACATTCCGCCACTCTTTACAAGGATCTACTTGGATCTCTGAAATTTTTAATCTTTTAAATCATGTAGTATTTTTAAAATCCTGCAAAACAAAGAATGAAGATCATTAAGTTTTTATTATTATTATTCATTTTATTTTTATTTAATACCTCCTAAAGAATAAGTTCAGACATTACCACAAAATATTTTTTGTAATTTTTTTTATTTCAACATTATACTTTCGAGTATACATTCATACGTTGAAGTAGTGTAGAAAATGATAGACCGGCATTACGTACATAAAGTAAAACAATGACATTTACAGATGGTCTAACCAGAATAGAAAATCTCTGCAGGCTATCATGTTTTGCTCTAGAATGTAGCTGACCAGACTTTCAACTATTTCACCAATGTCAGTTTTTGCATTTTTTGACACCAGTGACACACAGAGATCCGTTACAAATGTACATATAGAGACTATTTCGGTGATTCCGAATTTGTCACTGTAGCAGATAAATAGTCCACTTTGGTGGCTGAACAAAAAAAAGCCTTGACGCTAACTTTCCAAAAATGATTCCATTGTCCACAGGATAGATTTCCAAACTGAAATAATATTTATTACAAAAAAGTATGTTTATACAAAATCAAAAAATCAAACTCTCATATAAACAAAGGATTGAAAAGATATAAGGTGGATTGAATCAATCTGTTTCCTATGGAGTCAGGCCGTGAGGTCAAAGACTGTTACTTCCGGTTCTGGCCACGCCCTCAGGTGGAGTCACAGGTCCTTTATTCCCAGAGGTGATGCCCCTAGGTGGTGCCAACTCACATAACATAGGGTGAAAATAGATAATTATTTAACAAACAAAAATAACCCTTAATTTAGCTCCTACATATCCGCCCCCTAAATGTTTCAAACTTAACATTGAACATTTACATACATTTACACAAGGAGCTATTAAAAATCCAAGTAATCTAATTACAAAAAAGAAGAAAAAAATATACATGTATATATACTTTCCATTCATTTGACCTCTATTGATCATCTTCTTCCAATAGCAAGCACAGCTTTGTGATAGGCCACTCCATAATGCTGGTCTTTGTCTGCAGTTTGAAATCAGGTTTTGTTTCTAGTATTCTTGCAAGCGGCCATGAGGATCGTGGAGAGGTAGCAACCACCACCACAATATCTCCAACTTTGAGATTAGTTCTTGCTTTACACCACTTCTGTCTCTCTTGCATTAGTGTTAAATACTACTGTGTCCATCTCCTCCAGAACAAATCTGCCAAGTATTGCACTTGTATTGCACCGGCGCCTGGTGTATGAGTCAGATTTGGAAAACTCACCTGGAGGTAGAACAGGCTGCGAGTTATGCAAGAGAATATGGTTAGGTGTAAGAGCCTCCAGGTCGAAAGGGTCAGAGGATGCAGTGGTGATTGGGCGGTTGTTAAGAATTGCCTCAACTTCACAAAACAATGTCTGGAGACCTTCATCGTCTACAACTTGTTGGTGTAAAAGGGAATTTAAGATCCATCTTGCAGACCTGATTAGTATCTCCCACACACCACCGTGGTGAGACGCCCCTGGTGGGTTGAAACTCCAGTCGATACCCCTTTGGAGCATGGCACTTTGAATCTTACTGCTGTTCAGATTGGTAAAAGCCTTTTTGAGCTCTCTGCATGCACCTACGAGATTGGTACCATTGTCAGACCAGATATGTTTTACCTGGCCCCTCCTACATATGAATCTTCTTAAAGCATGGATACAGGAGTCAGTGTCCAGGGAGCTGGCCATTTCAAGATGAATGGCTCTGCACGACATACATGTAAAGAGTACGCCATATCTTTTGACAAAATTTCTTCCTCTTTTTGTTTCTATTGGGCCAAAATAGTCCATTCCTACATTTGTGAACGGTGGGAGATCTGGTTGAGTTCTTTCTTTTGGCAAATTAGCCATCTTTTGTTCCTCAGTTTTGCCTTTCAAGCGTCTGCATGTCACACACTTAGAAATTATTTTTCTTGCTGCTGTGTTGCCACTGATGATCCAATACTTCTTACGCAACTGGGCAAGAATATAATTTCTTCCACAGTGCCCATACCTTTCGTGAATGTGGCGTATTAACCAATTGGAGGTGTGGGAGTGTTTCGGAAGAATGATGGGATGCTTCATGCTTTCTGACATTGTCGCTCTTGACAGTCGTCCTCCTACTCTCAATAATCCATCTTTTATCACTGGGTCTAGTTTGTAGAGGGTACTCTTTTTTGAACATTGTGTGGCGTAATTTTTAGCTTTTCAAATTCATTTGGGAAAGCTTGCCTTTGAGTGTAGGATACAATTTATTTTTCTGCTCTCCCAAGGTCTTTCATGGACAAGAATTGACCACTAAGTGTACATGCACGCAACACATCCAGAACTTTTCTGAGGATTACGCTGTTCGGCTCTTTGCTGTTAAAAAACATGGGTGTTACATCAGTCCATGAATTTGTCAGGCCTCTTACGACATCCATTTCATTTTTGAGATTTGTAGCACGTTTGGTATCCTGCGCACAATCGTTTTTCATATCACACGCAGCATCGATGATCCTGTGCATCAAGCCAACCATCTGGCCTCTAAAATTATCTTTAAACATACAGTCTAGCGTAGCTCTTAAACGACACTCATTGCCCGTGGCGCACTCACACGCCGGATGATACTTGTGCCCAGCATCGCCAGAACTCAACGGGGAGTTGTTCTTCAGCTTTTCGAATATATTCGATGATGAAAGATGCTGTTAGTTCCTGGAATCTCCTGAGTGAGTCCTTGCGGCACAGTCGTCCAGGGTTTGTGCATTAATGCGCGGAAGTTTGTGTTTTTGGGTTAAAAGTGTGACTCAAAGGAGCGTAGTTTGCGTCAGGTTCAGGCAAACAGGAATGTTGAAGCGGGGCTTTGACAGTCCATGTAACAACCAGACAATGGTCTTTGTCAGCAGTCCGGGGCTAGTAGAGCTAGAGCCCTTCAGTTAGGAAAACCGGGGTTGTGTGCGATAACTGAGGCTGAGCCGGTGCAGAGTTTATCAGGACAGCGATTGGGGTCCGCCCCCTCGCCCCACTGTTGTGTAGAATGTACGGGGGTTGTCATCAGGAAAGCCATAAATAATTATATAAATTATAGTCACAATGCAACAGAAGTAGCAACAAGTCTTACATGCCACCAGAGAGAAGTTTATTATTTTCACTCAATCCAGTTACAAAATCTGATTAAACATTACACGTTTAAAACATATGCATGGGTGAATTGTTCGCCATAAGTTCTGTAACATACATTTAGAAATTAGTTAGGATGTATTTCATTTTGCGCATGCTTTAAGTTAATTTTACCAACTATTAAGATGTTAAAGTTCATAGACCTTTAGCGCATTCAAATGTATTGAGTTAAAATTAAAACGTGATATAAATATCGCATTAAACACATTACCGAATTCAGGGGTGTTTAATAACTTCAATAGTTATCAAGCACCAGCTGATTTAAGTTTTCTTCAAGTCAAGTCAAGTCAAGTCAAGTCAAGTCATCCTCATTTCAAACAAAGAGAAAAAAGTAATTTTCTGATAAATCATTGTACACATACATGTGTTTTGTTGTATGCATTTTGAGGGTCGCTTATAGAAAGATGTGTCCTTGTCTTTGTTTCGTGGCATTTTTTATTTAATAACATACATTTCAACATACAAAACTCACATTCGCAACTCTTGTAAATGTTTTCTTTAGCTGTAGATTAGGTGGTGCAGGCAACAGAAAACTGCCGACATTCTAGGAAGTCTGTTTTTCAAAGTGTAAGGAATTTATCTAACAATTGAAATTTACGATATGTTAAAACATTTCGGCATTATGCTGATGAGGCCAAAAACTGCTTACCACATGTTTTCATAAAAAGAAGAACAATTATTAAGACATAAAACACAACGTCTGTTTTCTGGATCGGGCCTAAAACTCTGGTGTCAAAGTATTGGTGTGGACAGAATAAAAAATGAATCAACCCTCTTTCACGTATCAACTGTAATTCATTAGCTTAACTGTTGTTTAGTGACACACACAAAATAACTGTGTATCTATGACTGTGCTGCGAAATGCACATCTTTAAGTGTAATAGTTAGACGAGTTTGAAGTGTAATAGTTTTATTGGTAACAGAAAAACAGCAATACTCATCTTTGATGTTGATGTTTCGTAGACATAGCAGAAAGATATTCTAAAATAAATATGATTTGTTTAGTCTTAAACACTCTTATACTAGAAGGACCATAATTTAATTCTCTTTATGCAATATTTGTTCATGTTTTTCATACATTCCTATATGAACATGTTTGACCACACTCTGAGACTATGTACTTTTTGCAAACTGTACAAAAACAATATGTAAACAGCGTAATTGACTAGTATGTAAAATATCAATTACAGACATTCAAAAGCTAAAACTGATCACTATAGTGGTTTTTCTGTATTTGTTTTAAATGGCTCATGATGATGCATTTACTTTAAACCCAGTTGACCTCTAGAATTTACTTTTGTGCAATTTTATCAGCAGGTTTTACCAAAGTGTGGAACTTTAACAGCTTCAAGCTTTAATGAATATACCACTCTCAGTGCAATAGTCAGATGTGATTCTGTTGTAATAGTTTAAGTACAGCATGCACTTTGTGTGATTCGTAGATAGAGGGAAAGTTGCACTAAATGAAGTATCAATTTAGTCAAACATTCTCAAACAGAAATACTATCACTTAAATTCTTAATTGTCATTTATTTCTATAAACACTGAATGTTGACAGCTCTCAAAGAAATGTCTTCACCTAAAACACATACAGTTCAACATACAAAATGTGAAACAGTGTCGTCTGCTATCTGAACAAGATGACTAAATCTAGTGGAGTAATAAAACCACAATTTGGAAACTTTTGTGTATTTATTATAAACGGCTCTTTTCAACCCTCTTTTCTTAGTGATTTGGTCTTTTGAATCTTACATGGATTGTAAGGACACGTGTGCTTCCTGTATAAAGATTATGTTTTAACCCTCTGGGGTCTGGGCTGTTTTTGGGGCCCTTGAGATGTTCTGACATGCCCTGACATTTGTGTTTTTTTCAGTTGCTTATAAACATATTAATGGCAAAGGTGTAAATTCAATCTATAAAGCACAAACAGGGCTACCATAATATGTGAGCCACGTGTATGTACATGTTTTCATTTTTGAGAGAATAATGTTTATGCATGGTTAATGAAAAAACTAAAAACTAAAATTTCTGAAATAAGGCCACAAAACACATAGTAAATATGTGTCAATAAGACTTTTGACTAATGGATGTCATCACCTAGTGTTTTTTCTTCAAAATTATGTGAAAATAGTCTTGCTTTATCGTTCACATAAAACCATACATTGATTTAAATTGATGTAAAACAGGTTTTGCTTGGAAAGCCAATATGCGAGGGGGCGTGAACGAGGAGTGGTTTACATCTTAGAATACAATGTCCCACCCACTCTGCATAATGACTCTGCATAATGAGCCATTCATTCAGGTGTGACACTGACTGAGCCACAATACAAGGACAAAAGATATATTTAGAAGAAGACTTATATTGACCATTTAAGATTTTGCTTACATCTATCTTGTAAATATGTTTTGCTATTTTATTAAAAAGGTTACAATTACAACAATAATTACAATTTCAACAATATTTCAAGTGTACTCTTTCTTTGTAAAAAAAAATGATTATAGGCCTACATTTTATCTATGTATTCATTACTTTCATATTTCGCCTGACTGTAACGTTGTTTTCATGAAATATTAGGGCATATTGTTAATTTGCAGTTTAATACGTTGCTTATACAAATAGCCTACATTTTATTTCAACATATTTCAGTCGATTTTTACTCATCTCAGTATAGCAATACAGTTTGCTAAAACATCATCATTCATTCACACACGCGATTTAAATTTAAACTGTCTTTGCCAGCTGTGGTAAACAGCGCGCATCTCTGCCGTTCATTCATTCATAAACAGAAACCCACGTGAATAAATTCACGTGAGAAGGAAAAAACTTACTAGTATTCCTCAGCTCGCTCCTCGATATACCCGCACTTCTGAGGGACATTTTCCATTATTATTATTATTCCTCACAGCTGCAAGACGGTGTAAACAAGTAATGATCTGAATAAACTTGTGTGTTTTCTCGAGCTGATATGGGGGCGTTCACAGGATTGCGCGGATTGCCTCAGCCATTTGCGTTTGAATAGCGTGGGCTCTCCATGGGCGGAGTCACATTACATCTGAATCAGCTCTAATTAGCTCGACTGGAATCGCTCTCTTTTAATACAGATTTCACAAGATGAGAATATTTGTTTTTTATATAAATTACTTCATTTAAAAGAAGAGAATTCAAGCTTCATGCCTGTGCATCTGTATGCCTGTTTGACTGAGTATTTGCTGAGTTATTGTTCATTTTCGGACGCGTTTCAGAATGGACTACACTGGCCGAGAGAAGGCAGAACTCGCCTCGTGTTTATTTTTCTTTATTTGGCAAAAAGCACAACACATTTTTTTTTTCATTGTGAGTATACACAAAAATAATACACATTTAACAGAATCGATGTATGAAACTTGTTTTGTAAAATCAAAGTCAAAAGAGTATTTCGGGTCTCAATTCAACTCATAAGGAAAAAAGCGAGCAGATCATGCCGGCGTGATTGCCGACCTCTGAGGGTTAAAGTTAGTCCATAGGCTTTACAAGATTGTGGAACTTTGCATACTATGGTGTGGCAAAGTATGCTGCCGTGTAAAAATACACCCAAAGATTTAAGCACAACTATTTACACACATACTAAGTAGGAGAATATTTAACTGTATATTGTAGATTGTGAACATTCCATTGTCTATATATTTGGGGTCAGAGAACATCCTTAGCTCATATATCTCTTTAATTTTGTGCTGGATGTTGAAGTGTTAGTTAAAAGATGAAGGTTTTAGTTAATAACAAACAAAAACTTTAAATCAACAAGCCATAATATTAATAAATAAAATATGGTTTAATTACAGTTTGAAAATGACTTCCATAATATTTTATTTTAGTAAAGGTATGCCTGAATCACCCAACACAAAGTTGTGCGTTGTGAGTGAGACATCGCAAAGATTGCACCAATATTAGATTTCTCGAACATTGCATGGTTGCACTATGCCTGAAACTTATTAATCAACATGCATTTATGTAGGACTGTCAAAAAAATCTGTCAGTTATGTGAGAGAGAGGACCCAAATGCGAAATGCAGCAATCTACAGTCTTTAATGAAATCAGGAAGCTGTCCACAGGTAAATCAGTATAGAACAGAAATCTTCAGATTATATGAAATGTAGAACAGAATCTGCCAGCAGACTGGACTTGTAATAATGCAACGTAAATCCTCCTCTTGGACAGCGTAACGCAGGAAGCGGCCGGAGGTCCCGGGAAGAGAAATGCTGGCTTCGGTTCTCACGGGAGATCAGAGGATAGAGGGTGGCTGGATACTGGCGCTGGTCTGGATCTCTGCAATAGGTTTAGCTGGATAGAGTTCAGAGTGCGAGCAACATTATTCACAGAGAAATACCTGCAGCTGATTATCATCCAGCAAGAACACAGACAGGACAAGACAGGACAGGACAGGAACGAGAGGTAAGAGCGCTAAGATCTTTCATGTAGATAACATTGAATAATCTGGCGACGAGACAGGGGAAAAGAGGACTAGAAGAAGCAAACACAATTAGAAGGAAAGGGAGAACAGGTGTAGGAAAAATTAGCGCGATTGCAGGGATAGAGTAGGAACAGCTGAGAGTGATGAATGAGTGCGTGGAAGTGTGTGCGTAAAGACCGGTGAGTGGGTGTGTGCGTGTGTGACCAAAAGGGGGAGACAGAGAAAAGAGAAAGATGCCAGGATCATGACAAAATCATCTGTTAGCCCCAGCCCCTCCCCCAGTAACAGCAGAAGCTGCCTTGTTGTCGGATGAGAAGCGTTGAGAAGAGAGCGCTTGCTGTGGTCAGTCTCTAATAAAGCCTGAGAATGGCCACCCCTCTCTGGGTTTGCTGTACCAATGAGAAGGGTGGACTGTCTGGCGGGAGTTTCTTCTGTCACCAGGATTTACAAGCCTTTGTCTTAAGCTTGCTCACTCGGACTGGCATGCTGGATTGGTGTTTAATGACACTACTAAGGAAGATTCTTAGTAATTCTAATGTGTTGCACAGCTATTGGCATATCATGTACACAATCATTTCGATCTTCAAAGTACCAATTTATCGAGACCAAACATGGTTACATAGACAGTTGGTCCTGTAATAACTACATAGTATCAAAGAGATCATAGTATCAACAGAATTATTAAAAGACAAAACACACAACAGTAAATCATTCTCAAAATGTTCTGGAATGCCTGTTCATTTCATGTCAGTCAGTTCATCAATAAATGAATGCAGGAGAGTTTGTTCTGATATCTGTGGCAGAGTTAGTTACTTGTTAGCATTCCTGAAAGTCATAAAACATCCTATCTGATCGCGGCCATGGCAACCAGGCCCCTTTCGCCCCGCCTGGGGGGTTGGGACCCTGCTCTCGGATGGAAGTTTTAAAGATTTGTGTGTGCATATGGCAAATAATTGTGTCTGATTTGTCTCAGTCGCTACATATTCCCCCCCTTTCGGTCGTTGTTGTCCCTCTCAAGGACAACCACGAATGATGTTGAAAGTGTAGAAAGACACTGTCATACAAAGCTGGAAGGCCATGGTGGCCTCTGGTTGCTGGTGTTTACTGGAGCGGTGGTCGTTCCACCAGGTGTTGTAGACAGTAGCCAAGTACAGGTCTTTGAGTTGGTGCAGCAGGTGCCGAGGCAGCAGGTGCCTTGACAGGGTGTCACCGGTCATTCTGAAGTTAATTAGTTTCGGGGCAGGTGTTTGCCTGTGGTTGCAGGAAGGGGTTAGGGCTCTATGTAGCATAGAGAGGTTTTCAGGCCGACCTAGTGCTGGTGGCAAGAGGTCAGAAGGTAGTCTGAAGAATTGAAGTGTTGCTCCGTCCTTATGGCGGTGCTGATGTGAGCTTGCCTAAGCTGGGGTAGGCAAGGAGTCAGATGCTTGTACTTTACAGGACTCCTCGGGTGAGTCCTGTTCAGGGAGCTGGTTTGCGTGTGTCAGCAGCTCCTGTAGCTCTGAGTCAGGTGTATCCAGCTGTCCTTGTGGAGCCTCCGATTGACACCTGTGGGAATGGTGTGGAGGAGGATGTTGTCGTGGACAGCCTATGGTCATCCTGTGGTGTTTGCAGGTGGAGGGTGCTGTCCTCCATGGCTTCTCCAAGAGCTTGACTGTTACCTGGGTTACCTGGACAGTTCTGCGCTGGTGCTGGGCATGCTCAGTCCAGCTGCGTTGAATCTGGTTTGAAACTCAGTCTCTAGCTGGTGTGTGAGGCTTTGAGCACAGGTCCGCTCCTTGTGGGACGCTGTGATCTTTATAGAAGGTTGTGTACCTTCTGTTTCCCACCCAAAAGGTGGGGTAAGGAGATGATACTCTTGATCAGCCTGGTGAGGCTATAACTCTGGCTTGGGTCATGGGTCGTTGGTCCTCTTCTCTCAAGGTTCAGTCACGTTTGGCTCTGGTGCTGTAGGATGTCAGCAGCATTGGTGGAACAGTGTTCCTTGTGAGGGCTTGTCAGTTCTTTCGGTCTCCTGTCTGGTTAGGGTCAGATTGAACAGAGGATCTGCGACATTTTTGACACCCTAGGGGTGAGAGGCTAATGCATGACCCTAAAGAGTTCAGAGCTAAGGTTTGATAGGTTAGCTAGGTATGTAGCATAAAGCTAGGTGTTTATGTGTAGCTTGTCAAGTGTGTCTTGTATCCTTATCATCTTAGCTGTGGGTGTTAGTGTTAGTAGACCTTTTTTTTTTAAAAGGGCATAAGCCAAGAGGAAATAAATGACTTAAGATGGTTCTTATGGCTAAATTATTTCTCTGGACTTAACTGGTTGTTCACAACGGGCTTGGCGAAGTGAATGATAGTAGGAAAAGGACAGTTTTACTATTCAGATTATGCTTATTATCAATCCTCAGGACTATAGTTATGCCCTAGTAATCGTTGAGATTACTTGTTTTGCAGGGTCATAAAAATGAGTGCACTTGTTGAAAATACACAAAATCACAAATAAAGGTGTCTCTGGTTCCTTTCTGGGCCCTATGGGGACTGGAACCACATTAGAACAAGAGGGGAAATGTAAATAAATCAAATAAAGGAAAGAATAGACAAGTGAATAGCTGACGGCTATTATCAAAGTAAAATAATAAATAAAAAGGACTTAAATAAGTGATAAAAACAGCAGGAATCATCTGAAATTGGGAATAATCAATAGCACGAGTGGCTAAACTTTGCACTGTGCACAGCACAAGCTGTAGAAAAAGGCTTCAAGTAAATGATGCTAACCGCTAACTGTAGCAGTTATTATTTAGCTTGGTCTAAGCTGAACGGACGCTAGGTTAGGTTGGCTTAGCCATCTAGGCTGATTTGTTTACAATATGACGTTATGCGTTTGCACTTCCTGTGACAAGTCGTTGTCAAGGGAACCATGTCAGAGCAATTCAACAGTCTATGACGAATGTCTGTACATTTGAAATGAGTCATACATGTTTAAACAAGTTAAAATGTGGCGCCTATACTTTGAGTCTTTCCAAAACTTGATGTTACATTCAGTAAAATGCAAATGTGGTTTGGCATTTGAAACTTTTACTTGTGTAATGCTTCTCTTTACTTTAAACAACTTCTTCTACTTGTTTAAAAAGTGAGGAAATGGATTTGCTGTAAGTTAAAGCTTGTCTAAGCATACAAGGTTACGTCCATCTCATGCATAAATATTGACTTTCAGCGAGTGAAACAATCTTGATCACTAAGTAGCTCTGCTTGTAGATGCAGCCCAAAATCTAGATGAATTACATCAATCTAACAATAATTTGTAAGGCCTTTACATTGTAGAAAGGAGGGGACATCACCCAAGTCTACGTGTATATAACACTGTACTGAGATTTCTTCGTCCGAACAGATTAAACAATGCTGCACTTTGGATTTCTCCAGTCAAGGCAGAATAATAAATACCGGCACAGCATGCCGCTGAGTTGAGCTTCCTTTGTCAAACAGACTTACGCTTTAATGCTGAAATTGCCGATACTAGTTAAAAATCTATGACTTTTTATTCTTAGTAGAGATGTCGATTACAGCTATCGTTTTATCTGCACTTAAACAAGCCAGTAACTAGTGATCAAAGTGCGTATCGCAGGTTGTATCCTATTTGGATTGCAATGATCAAATGTCTGTATGGTTCGAAAGCAGTGCATAGTCTGTTGGCGCGTTGGGCTTACGTATGCATTCAAGATTTTCTTTAAGTCAGTAAAATTCTAATTTTACTAATGCCGCTACCTGCTTCTTTTGAGCACACATTTTCATCTACTTTAAAAGTCCTATGTCCTATGCTGACTATGAACTTTGTAGCAGCGGTTTGCATTATGGTCGGGCTGTGTGTCTTCTGATCTTTGCAGTTCAGAGTCAGTGGGGTTTATGAACCCTTTCTGATGAGGCCTCGTGTGTTAAAGGCATTCTGCGTCAGGTCACACATTGTTGAGTGGGCATTGCATGGAGCTGCCAGGAATGGTGACTAACTGGTTTTGGAGAAAAAGGTTCTTGGAGCATCGCTTCATGTGTCGTTTCAGGGTTTGTCTGAATTAAACCTTTTCCTCTGCGCCTGCAGAGGCTCTCAGGACACTGGCGGGTGACTGTCGAGCCAAGGGTTTGACTCCTCCCCCCCTTTGTACAGGGCTGGGGGAGCTTATGCGGCTGATGTGAAGTTTAGCTTTAGCAAACTTTAGAAGTTTAGGTGAAGTCCATTTGCAGGTGGTTGGACTGTTTCAGTTCTGTTCAGGGTCACATTCTGTTTGTCTATAATGTTGCAGCATTGTTGAGTCAGTGTTTGGACTTCAGCTCTGACTGGACACTGATGGCTTTAGTGTCTCTCTTTGAGCTCAACCAATTTTTTAAGTTCATTTACCTCCTGTTTAAGGCCTGAGGGAGCGTGGCTAAGGAGAAGATGATGCTGGTCAGCTCTTGGTGACTCAGGCTGGGTGTCAGACGTCCGCTTTCGTTGTCGTCTAACGGTTCCCTTCTCTGCCTTGGCAGGTCGTTGTCTGCTTCAGGCTGGAGGATGTCGAGGACGTGGCTCTGCCGGTTTCCAGGTGGTTCTGGTGGGTGGCAGGGCTGGATGTCTGAGGCCTACTGGCATACTTTGTGGGAACACAAGAGAGGAGTGACAAAGGCCAATGCAAGTTTCTACAGAGGTGGCTCTGTGGGCCATTAAATTTAGTGTTGGTGAGCAC